>NW_027208334.1:0-74000 GCF_964237555.1 Oryctolagus cuniculus
CATCATCTCATTTTAACGGCAACATAAATCTCACAGGCAGCCACCCAATTGAATAAATTCATACATCCACACTACAAACTGTAGTTACTCTTCAATTACTTCTATCAATATCTACTATCCGTGAAGACTGTAAATTGCCTTACTCTGCCACCAAACTAGTATATATAGAGAACAGTCTCATTTATTAATCTGTCCTTTTATGAAACTCTTTTTTTCAACCTTTTTCTTGAATGTTTTTCTATCAATTACATGATATCTAAATAGATGAACTGGGAACACTGGTTAGGAAATCCATGTCTCACACTGAGTGCCTGGGTTCAGCTTGCAGCTCTAGCTGCTGATGCCAGCTTCCCACTAATACAGATCCTGGGAGGCATCAGGGATAACTCAACAGAACTGAGTTCCTACCACACAGCTGGGAGGATCTGAACTGAGCTCCCATTTCCCAGCTTCAGCCTTTCAGCCACTGCTGAAATGTGGGGAATAAACCAGCACACTGGAGTTCTCCCTCTGCTGCTCAAACAAAAATAAATTTGAAAGGTGAACCAGGCAACTACTGACTGGAAAATACTTCAAGGCGAATGCATAGTAAACAGGAATCTCATGAGCAAATCCACTTGATTTTATGCTTTAACATTCACAAACACTTGCAGCTAAAACAATACCCTAGGATATTAACTCAACTCAATGCAGTACTTACTGCTGGTTTTAGTTATTTCCTAATAACTGAATTCAAGCATAGTTTAATTTTGTTTGAAAAGAAGTATTGTATAAAATCATTATTTTTAAAGATTTATTTATTTATTTGGAAGTCAGAGCTACAGAGAAAAAAGGAGAGACAGAAAAAGATCTTCTATCCACTGGTTTAATCCACAGGAGACTGCAACAGCCAGGGCTAGGCCACTTGAAAATCAGGAGTTTATTGTAGGTGTCCCATGTGTGGGCCCAAACACTCGGGCCATCCTCCACTGTTTTCCCAGGGCATTAGCAAGTAGCTGGATCTGAAGTGGAGCAGCTGGGACACAAACCAGTGCCCATCTGGAATGCTGGCATCACAGGTGGCAGTTTAACCCTTAATGCTGGCCCCTATAAAAACATTATTAGCTTGATCTGCAAGTGCTATAATAGATCACGAGAAATCTATTACTGTAAATTAAATTAAAAGTACAGACTTGATCAAGCGTGGAACTGAAAAAAATATTTAACAAAGTTTTTCAAGTTTGATAAATCAAGCATGTCTTTAAAATTCTGCTTTAAACACAAGTAAGAAAATCACTAATACACATTTTAATCTTTACTGTATGTGGAGTGCTGTTGAAAAACAAACTATCATTTTATTCAACTGTATGATAAAACACAAATATTTCAGAACTATACAAAACCTTCATTCATATCCTAACTCAAATATTTTGCAACTTAAGTGAGTAAAGACATTGTCACACATCAGCATTAAAATGAGGGATGTCAGAATTACAACACATTTCAAATCATTCATCACAAAAATGTACCATAAGCAACCACAAACACACTTGAAACAAATGAAAACCTAAGTCTTTGCAATAACATGGAAATTATATAAAAGCAAATGAAAATCACAGAACTGAAAAGTACAAACAAAAATGAGTTCAACACTACAATGGAAAGAACAAAGCAAATTATCAATGATTTTGAAGACATAAATATAAAAATGACCCAATCTGAAGTAAGAGAAAACGCACGCATACACACAAAATCAACACAGCCCAAATGTGCACACATAAACACACAATCAGTAGAGCCCAAGGAAACCCTGGCACTAGAACAAAAGATCTAACATCTGTGCCATCTGAGTCTATGAAGAGAGGAAGGAGACAGTGGATAGAGTTGAAAAAATACTCTAAGAAATGATCAACTTCCTCAAAATCTGGGGGGAAAAAGACATGACTCTACAGCGGCTGTGCTAACCCCAAACAGGATGAACCCCAAGAACTCTATGCAAAAACGCACCATAACCCAGCATCGACAACTGCAGATACAGCAAAGGAAAGCACTGAGAGAGATGAGATCTGTCTGAAGGGGGAATCCACTCCACCGGCAGGAATTTCCCACCAGCAGCCGAGCAGGGCAAAGGATGGGACAACATGGTTCAAGTGGTGAAAGGAAAGAGCTTGCAACTGAAATTATAAACAGCAAAATCATCCTGCAGAAATGAACATGAAATCTAGACGTTCTAAGGGGAAGGAAAACACAGAGCATTTGTTTCCAGCAGACTAACTTGAAAGAATGCCTAAACAAGTCTGAAAAATAGAAAATGATAAAAAAAATTGCATCAGCAAAAAAATCAAAGCAGTAACAACAGAATAAATAAAAATATGGGTAACCAAAATAGACTTTATTCTGCTGAGTTTTCTAAATTATGTTTGATGACTGAAATAAAAATTAGAATATATAAATTCTCCTTCTCAACAAACTAATGTATCTTAAAAGATATGTGTTTTTAATGTGACTCTTTTTAAAAAACAAATATACCAAAATGTGTATTAAAGTATCCAAAATCTCAAAGCAGTCACCTTCAAGTATACATTCTAATTCCAGTTTTATTATCAAAGTTTCAAACATTTTTGAGTTCATCTTTTGATACTTTTCAAAGTAGTTTATAGTCAGGAAATTTAGCTTTTTTTTTTTTTTTTTTTTTGTACCATATTGTACATACCTTCTGGCTTCTGATTTAAATAACCACACTCACTACCCACATTACTCACTGGACACCGTTCTGAATTACTCTCGTCTTGTTCTATGTCATTTATCTATTCTCAAAAGGGGAACATTGGCTACTAAGGATAATCAAATGATGAAACACAGGCTCTGAAGGCTTTCACATTGGCAAAGGATTAAAAAAAGGTATCTGCAAACAGGGAACATTGTTTCAGATAAAGGAACATCCTTCCAGTCACGCTGGACGTCACTTGCCATATCACAATCAGAAAACTGACCAAAGACTGCAGTCTAACAATTCACTGTGGAGTAGAACAACACATACCTAGAGAGGGGGCCCTAGAGAAAGACCACACGAAGAAACCAGCATTGAATAAAAGGATGTGTCCAGTTCTGGGCGGCCCACTCTGTAAAAGCCCACAGTTCTGTTACAAAAGGTTCTGGGATGGAGTAAGGACTCCTCCCTAACTTCAGAGCTCCTTAGTACTCTAATTACATATTGAATTCACCCATTCATGGAACAAACACTAAGCACTCTTAAACACAAGGATAAAGTGAATAAGGGAAAGAGGAGGGAAGGGTAGAGAAATCAGTTTGGAGAAAGGAAAATCAATGTGACAAAAGGACATGCGAAACAGAGACATGGACATGTCATCCAAGTGGAGATGTCAAAGGAGTAAAACTAGCCAGCAGGCAGACACAACTGCAAAAGCATGCTAAGGAGGAAGACCACCCAAGGAAGGAACCGACAGCTGGGAACCAGGGCTCAGGAAGGAGCATCCCCCTCCGTCTTACAAAGAGGGCAGAACTGCACCTGTCACTCCCAGGTGACCACAATGCTGCTGAGGTTTCCTGAAGCGGGAAGAACAGTGCAGCAGCCCATCAGAGACAGTCGCAGAGGGGGGAAGGCTGCACAACACTACCTCTTGCACCTTCCTGCTTCCGAACAAGTTTCTGTGCTTATTACCAGGACCACTCTAGTTGCCTCCTAAATGCTGTAGCCCACATCTAGTTTGGCTCATTTTGGTACATTTTTCAACTACAGCCATAGAGAATTGTATCAAAACTGAAATCATTTGATCATTTTACCTCATTTCCTTAACCCTTCCCGTGGTTTCTTTTGCTGTGAGATTAAAACACATCTCCTGAAACTGGCTTCCAGGGCTGTGTACGCTCGGACTCTTGGCTAACTCCACACAACCGTGTGAACCACACACACACACACACACACACACCCTCTCTGCTCCAACCTCACCTGCCTTCTCTAAGAGCCCAAAGCCACCATGCTTTCTCCCATCACTCTCCCATCACATGGTCTTGGCACTAACAATTCCTTCTGTTTGCACCTGCGACCCTCCCTTCTCACCCTGGTAGCCTCAGACCTCAATTTATTTTTTATTTTTATTTATTTGACAGGTAGAATTACAGAAGTGAGAGAGACAGAGAGAAAGGTCTGGTAAGTACATGCTCTGAGGTCAGAAACACCTGACACAATCTCTTATTTATGCAGAATATTTGCCATTTCTATTAAAATATGAAAGGATATCTGAATATTTGCCATTTATATTAAATATCACATTATATGAGCATAACAAATAATGTTTTGTTATTAAACCATTTCCATTAATAAGATTCTGAATTCAAGTCTTTAAGTCACATTGACAGCTTTAATAGAACTTGAAATTATCTGACTTTATCATGGGACATCCAATGGTGGTATCCATAGCCTGTTGACAGTAAGTCTGTAACAAAGAATCTAAAAACAAAAAATCCCTAATCCTCCGCCTAGCGGCGCCGGCACACCGGGTTCTAGTCCCGGTTGGGGCGCCGGATTCTGTCCTGGTTGCCCCTCTTCCAGGCCAGCTCTCTGCTGTGGCCAGGGAGTGCAGTGGAGGATGGCCCAAGTGCTTGGGCCCTGCACCCCATGGGAGACCAGGAAAAGCACCTGGCTCTTGGCTCCTGCCATCGGATCAGCGCGGTGCGCCAGCCACAGCGCGCCAGCTGCGGCGGCCATTGGAGGGTGAACCAACGGCAAAGGAAGACCTTTCTCTCTGTCTCTCTCTCTCACTGTCCACTCTGCCTGTCCAAAAAAAAAAAAAAATCCATTAGTGCTTACTGACCACCAAATAAAAACAGATCTATCTTCAAGGTTACTCAGCGCTGAATTTAACAAATTCCATTTCCCCTTGGCGTTCACAGATGAAGAGGGGAAGCACAAATCAAGCCAGCATCAAAGCCTGTGTGGCTCCTATTTCTGCCAGCTGTATGAGAAATATTTAAACTTTGTATTCAGCTAGTGCCACGAATATTGTAACTAGTCATCATCTCCTTCATTAATAAGCAGTTAGTGACAAAATCAGATCACATCATCTGTGCAGTTAATTACAAGCTGGAAAATATTCAGGGTATACAAATTTTATTAGCAAGGCTGACATCTGTCAACTATTTTGGTTAATTACTTCTGAATTTGGATTCTAGCCTTCAACTATCTCAAATTTTAGTATATTTGACAGAAACAGTTTTTAGGCTACCATTTTCTCTGTTGAATATTTTCTACTTAATCCTATTCTAAGGTTGTCAGAAATAAGTACTGTTAGCTCTCATACTGACATAATTCACTGTGTAGCTAAGTAATAGAAATCCTCAGTAGGTAGAATACTATCCAACACATGGTTAACTTTTTTGTCAGTGCTTATTAAATACTCTCAGCAATGCTATACAGGACATAAAATATTCTGAACTCTCTCAAATACATGTTAAGGCTATAACCTCCAAACCTTTCCCTTTACCTTGGAGTTTTTTCTTTTAAAGCATTGGACTTTTCCCCTCTTTGGATACGGACAGATTGTTGTGTGGCTTAGTAAGTAATCAGACTCCCCATCCCTCATCTAATCCATAAGTCATTTGTAGTGTGTAAGGGCAGATTTCTCAGAAGAAATTAGTTTTGAAGTGAAAGAGAAGTCTAGGGTGAAAAGAAAAGATCAAAAAAGTAAGAGAATGGAAGAGGTGAGGCAGGGTGAGTAGAACAAATAATTCATAGAAAGGAAACCAAAAGCAGTTCACTGAGAGCAGGCTGCATTTTCACAGGTAGTCAGCGGCAACGAAAATCCAAAAAATGAAAAAAGTAAATAATATGCTAAAAATACAGAATGTACTAAGTGCACTAAACATCTGCAAGCACACACTTTTAATCTCTCCCAGTTATGCTACAATTTTCCATATATATTTTTTTTTTTGACAGGCAGAGTGGACAGTGAGAGAGAGAGACAGAGAGAAAGGTCTTCCTTTGCCGTTGGTTCACCCTCCAATGGCCACCGTGGCTGGCGCGCTGCGGCCGGCGCACCGCGCTGATCCGATGGCAGGAGCCAGGAGCCAGGTGCTTCTCCTGGTCTCCCATGGGGTGCAGGGCCCAAGCACTTGGGCCATCCTCCACTGCACTCCCGGGCCACAGCAGAGAGCTGGCCTGGAAGAGGGGCAACCGGGACAGAAGCCGGCGCCCCAACCGGGACTAGAACCTGGTGTGCCGGCGCCGCTAGGCGGAGGATTAGCCTAGTGAGCCGCGGCGCCGGCCAATTTTCCATATTCTTAAGGAAAATAGATTTAGAGAAATTATATGAATCCAAAATTTGCAAAACTAGCAAAGAAACGAGCAGTTTGAACCCAGGCAGGTTGACTTCATGCCCTCAACCACAACACATGTTGGTTCACAAAGGAATATTCTCCACTTCACAGAGGTGTTTTTTTTTTTTTTTGGGGGGGGGGGTGATGTGTTACAGTGGGTTAAGCAGCTGCCTGTAACACAAGCAACCCTTATGAGAGCGGGTTGGTGTACAAGGTGCCCCCACTTCTGATCCAGCTTCCTGCTAATGTGCCTGTGAAAGCAGTGGAGGATGGCCCAAGTCCTTGGGCCCCTGAGGAAGACCCAGATGAAGCTCCTGTCTGGGCCTGGTCCACCCTGGCCACTGTGACCATTTTGGAAATCAACCAGCAGACTGAAGATCTCTTTGTATCTCTCCTTCTAACTATGCCTTTCAAATAAATCAATCTTTATTAAAAAGAGAGAGAGAGAAACAGAGAAAGAGATCTTAAGAGGAAGGCAGAACAGGCCTACTCTCAATGACAAGTGTATCCTGAACAGTCTCTCAAGGACTAGCAATCAATCTGCAATGCCCCAGTCACCACTTCATGTGCAGTCTTTTTTAAGATTTATATTACTTATTTAAAAAGTAGCACAATGAGGAGAGGAGAAAAGACGGATCTTCAACCCAGTGATCTACTCCCCAAATGGCCCCAATGGCCAGGTCTAAGCCAAGAGCCTAGAGCTCCATCTGGGGCTTACATGGATGCAGAGCCCCATGTCCTTGGGTCATCTTCAGCTACTTTACTAGGTGCTCTAGCAGGTAGCTGGATCATCAGCAAAAAAGCCAAGACTCAAATAGGTTCCTAATATGGGGTACTAATATTACATGTGTTGGCTTACCCCTCTGCATATAATACTAGACCTTATTTTAAACAACAAAAAGTATTGATTGATTTTGAAAGGCAGACTGACCAAGAAAGACAAAGGCCAAGGGAAGTTGGCAAGGACACAGAGATCTTCCACCAATTAGTTCACTCCCTAGAAGTTCTCAATGGCAGAGGCTGGGTCAAGCTGAAGCCAGGAGCCAGGAACTCCATCTGGTCTACCACACAGGTGGCAGGGGCCCAAGCATTTAGGCCATCTTCCACTGTGTTCCCAGGTATATTATCAGGGAGCTGGATAGGTAGCAGAGCACCTGGGAATGGAACCAGGTCTCCAATATGGGATGCCAGCAACGCAAGCAGTATCTTATCCCATTGCACCACAACTCTGGCCCTCATCTGTGCTCTTCATGTGATTGACCAAACAAGATGTGGGCATCAGCTATAGTGGCGATAAATGCCCCAGCTACCTGACATAGGTGGGAGTAAAAACCGGGTCTCACTACTCTAATCAATACTTCCTTAGAAAAATGTAGAGCCCTGGGGTCGGCACTGTGGTATAGTGGGTAAAGCTATGGCCTGCAATGCCGGCAACCCACACTGGCACTGGTTGGAGTCCCAGCTGTTCTACTTCCGATCCCTGCCAATGGCCTGGGAAAAGTAGCATAAGATGGCTCAAGTGCTTGGGCCCCTGCCACCTACAAGGGAGACCAAGAAGAGGCCCCTGACTTCAGCCTGGCTCAGTCCTACTTGTTGGGGGCCATCTGGGGAGTGAACAAGCAGATGGAAGATAACTTCTCTGACTTTGAAATAAATAAATTTTTTAAAAAGAAAAAAATGTAAAGCCCTAACATGAAATGCTAGTTTCTGTATAAAAGACATACTGTCAAAACACCTGTTGGTACTTGGCCTCTTTCTTTGGCATTAGGTTACTCTCATTAACAATGACTTTACCTGCTTTGTATGTTTTCCTTTATCTCTTCTACAGGAAATCCCAGGGAAGGAATGGTTGATCACAGGAAATTTCGCCTGTTCTCCCATGTCCAGCTTAAAATCTTCCTAATTTCATTATGAATGCTCATCATCTGCAGTGCTGTCAGAAAGGAGGTGCCTACATACACTCAGTGGCCAACAGGCAGCTGTGCTACAAGGAGCGAGTAGAGAACTCAAGGTTCCTGCTTTGGGTAAGACACCCACATTTAGGCATGTATATTAAAGACTGATTTATTTACTGAAAAGCCAGAGTTACAGAGAGAGAGAAGGAGAGGCAGAGAGAGAGAGAGAGAGAAAGAGAGAGAGATGGGGGTCTTCCATCCACTGGTTCACTCCCCAGCTGGCCGCAACAGTCGGAGCTGCGCCAATCCGAAGCCCGAGGCGCAGAGGCCCAAGGACTTGGGCCATCCTCCACTGCTCTCCCAAGGCATAGCAGAGAGTTAGATCAGAAACAGAGCAGCTGGGACCCGAACCAGCTAGGCATATATATAAACTGGCATCTTTTCAGAAAGTCAGTCAAGCAAATTAAACAAAAAGGCCAATTCCCGACATCCTGAAGCATCCAGAAGAGCCCTTTTGCTGTCTCTGCCCAGCAGTCCTGAGTAGTTCATACTTTAAACCAAAATAAGAGCTCCAACTTTCAGAGACTTGTTCATGCTTGAAAGACTCAAGATTTTTTAATTTTTATTTTATTTTTTTGATAGGCAGAGTGGACAGTGAGAGAGAAAGAGAGACGGAGAGAAAGGTCTTCCTTTGCCGTTGGTTCACCGCCACGGCCGGTCCATCGCGCTGATCTGAAGCCAGGAGCCAGGTACTTATCCTGGTCTCCCATGGGGTGCAGGGCCCAAGGACTTGGACCATCCTCCACTGCACTCCCGGGCCACAGCAGAGAGCTGGCCTGGAAGAGGGGCAACCGGGACAGAATCCGGCGCCCCGACCGGGACTAGAACCCGGTGTGCCGGCGCCACAAGGCGGAGGATTAGCCTAGTGAGCCACGGCGCCAGTCTGAAAGACTCAATATTGTTAAGATATCAGTTATTTACAAGTTGATCAGTATGTACATTCAGTGAAATTCCAAACAAAACCCCAAGAGAACTTTGGTAGAAATTGATAAGGTATCCAATCAACGTTGAAAAACAACACAGCGTGGGAGGACTAAAGCTACTTGACCTTCATGAATTATTAAGCAACAGTAATAAAACAGTGGAGCATTGGTATAAAGAGAAAAAAATTGATCAATGGAACAATATCAAGAATCTAAAAACAAACCCACACACACATGGACAAATGGTTTCCACAAAAGAACAAAGGCAGCTGAGTTGGAAAACCAGAGCCCTTCCAACAGATGGTGCTGAACAAGTAACTATCCATGTACCAAGAAAAGCAAAGATTTTGGGTTTGGATCTGTACCTCACACCAACTTAACTCAAAATGGATCACAGGTCTACACACAAAACCTAAAGGTATACAACTTCCAGAAAAAGCTTTAAAACATTTATGACTGGGGCCAGCACTGTGGTATAGTGGGTTCACTCTGCCCACGGTGCCAGAGCAAGTCCTGTCTGCTCTTCCAATCCACCTCTCTGCTATGGCCTGGAAAAGCAGTAAAAGATGGCCAAGAGGTTGGGCCTCTGCACTCACATGGAGACCCAGAAGAAGCTCCTGCTCCTGGCTTTGGATCAGCCCAGCTCCGGCCGTTGCAGCCATCTGGGGAGTAAACCTCCCTCTCAGTCTTTCTGTCTGTAACTCTACCTCTCAAATAAATAAAATCTTTTTTTAAAAAATTAAGACCTTGGGTTAGACAAAGATTTCTTAGATAGAATATCAAAATCATAATGCATAAAAAGTAAAAAATGGAAAACCGAACTTCATCAAAGTTAAAAATTTCTCCTCAAAAGACACTTAAAGATCATGAGAAGACAAGTCACAGACTGCACGAAACTCTGTGTAAAGCACATACCTGATAAATTTTTTTAAGATACAGAACCATCAGAACTCCAAAAAAGCCCAAATCCATTAAAAATCAGACAAAATCTTTAAATAGAACTTCACGACAGAAGACCTATGGACGGCAAGTAAGTACATGAGAAGATGCCCAGCACCACAATGGGGCAGACCTGCTAGAATCAGAAAGATGGCACACTCTAAGTGTCCTCGTGAATGTGGAGACAGCAGCATGGTGCAAACGTCTGCAAAAGTTTATTTAAAAGTGTATTTACAGTGGTGGTTAAGACATCACTTTGGACGCCTGCATCCATATCAGAATGCCTCGTTTCCAATAGCCAGTGTCATCCTGAATGGGGAAAAGCCGACAGCACTTCCCCTCAGAGCTAGAACAAGACAAAGATGTCCACTTTCACTACTCTTATTCAATGTAGTACTGGAGCTTCTAGCAAGAGCAATTAGGGAGGAGAAAGAAAGAAAAGACATCAGAACTGGAAAACAGGAAGTCAAATTATCCGTGTGTGTGTGTGTGTGTGTGTGTGTGTGTATGTGTAGAGAGAGAGATCCATACCTCTCATTTTATAAAATATCAACTAAAAATCAATCAGAGACCTAAATTTAAGACCTGAGACTATGAAGGTACTAGAAGAAAATGTAGGGGAAACACTCCAAAACATTGGTGTAGAGGACAACTTTTTAGATGAGACCCTTAAAGCGCAGGCGACAAAACAAAACAAATAGGACTGTATCAAATTCAGAAGCTTTCCACAGCAAAGGAAATGATCTATAGAGTGAAGAGACATCTAACAGAATTGGAAAAAATATCTGCAAACCACCTGTCGGACAAAGGATTAATATCCCAAACATTATCAGCAACTTAAAAAACTCAACAACAAAAAAATCAATCCAGTTGAAAAATGAGCAAAGTACTTTGACCATTCTCAAAAGAAGAAATATAAATGGCCAACAAATATATGAAAAAATGAGATATCACTCACTCCTGTCAGAATGGCTAAAATCCAAAACACAGAAACTAACACTGAGGAGGACGTGGAGAAAGGGGAACATTTCTACACTGATGGTGGGAATGGAAATTAGTGCAGCAACTGTGGAAAACAGTGTGGAGATGTCTTAAAAGACTAGAAATAGAGCCGTCCTATGGTCCAGCCATCCCATACTGTATATACACGCAAAAGACTTGAACACAATGAACTCCATTTTTTTTTCTTAAAAAGTATACCTACAATACAAACCCACCATTCCTTTCCTTTATTTTTACTCACTAGAAAAGTAAATGTGTCAAGATGCACCCCCACACAGAAATGTCAGCTTAGTTCATAACAGCTCAAAATTTAAAATCATCCAAATTTCAATCAGCCAATGAAGGGACCAGTAAATTGCGGTGTATCTATGCAATGTAATATTTACTTAGCAATAAAAAGGAATAAAGTATTGCTACATGAGACAACATGAACGAATCTCAAACAGGCCAAACATGCTTCAATTTTATATAAAATTCTAGAAAATGCAAACTAATCTGTAGTGACAAAAAAGCAGATCAGTGATGAGGATGGCACAAGGACTTCTCTATTGCAGTATCAAACTTGCAGGGAGCTAACTTGGAGGTGTTACAACTACACTCAGTGAAATTCCACGCGGAAGAATAAATATTTTCATCTTGATTCTGGCAGTATTTTATGACATATATGTGTTCAAATTTACCAAGTTATATACTTCAGATATTCTCATTTATTTCAGGTCATTATTTTGGTTATACCTCAAGAGAACTGCAACTTAAAAAAAAAAAAAGTCCAGTTTAAGATGGTTTAGGAAACAATCTAACTGTTCTATTCTGAGCTACCTCAGAAGCTTTACAAAACCATCCAAGAGCACTCCAGTAAGGAAGGTGATATTCACGTGGGTAGTTACAGCTACAGTGGTCAAACGGTCTTCTCACAGAGCTTGTAGCTGCACCTTATGATAATGAAAGTACCTTCTCTGAGCGATCAAGCAAGCTGTCTCTCACCTAAAAGTCTATCGTGAAGTAACAAACTAAAAAGGAGAGGCATACTGTTATTGCTACCCTCCTGTAAAGCATGAACTACCCAGCACTAACTCACAGTGGTACTCCTGCACAGATCCAGCAGGAGTACTGCGTGGCATTCTGGACTTACCGCGTGCATCACGGCACTTCACTGACTGCTGTCCACTGTGTCACAGACCACACTCCACAACTGAGTATCATTCGTGACTAGTTCTCCAGAGATTTTAGGGACCACAAAAGTAGATGGTAGTGGAAAAGCTTGATCCAGAACTTGCATGCTCCTTGTATATAATCATGGTTTGAAAAACACTGGCTTCACCAGTTCTTATCAAGAGAGTTCTGTACATCTTGGAAGGAAGGTTCACGCTGATTATGTTTTAAAGATAGATTACGTATATTGTATTAAGTAAGTTGAGGCTCAACTGAAAAAAATGCCATGAATTATACATTCAAGATGTTCAATAACTAACAAGAAGGTATTAGTTATGGTCTGAACTCATGGGCAGGAATTCTTAAAGAATCAGTGCTCATGATGGGGATATGTGGGCTATATGAAGCAAGGGGAGGTAACTCCAGGAGAGACATTAGGAGTTTAGGTGCAGGGAACAAATATTGGCATTAAGAATAAGAGGTCTCATACCAACTAAGTGGCAGCCAGGACTGGAACCAGAGATACCCTATGTCCAAAGTCCAGACTCCTACTCACCACACTACACCACATTTATTCATGGCACTAAAACACTGGATAGAGGTCTTCATGATGGACATTCCATGACACTGGCATTGTCTCTGCAAATGCCCCTGTTGTTCCAAGAGCCTAGATAGCACAGAGACATGCAGGAACAACAAGAAACATGAACATTCAAGAGGCATTTTTCATATTTAATCTTAAAATCCAAAATACACTATGGTTGAAGAGAGATTACTTTTAATACATGCCAAGTTCTATTTAAACAAAGGTGAAAATTCAGCTGGAAGACAGATAACAACCTATAAAACAATAACTCTAGTTAAATGTATATATTCAGAAGTCATATCTGTTGGTAATATGAAATATAGGTCCTAGTAGTAAACTTTTAGTTCAGAGTTAACTATGAGGTATAAAAAAATAAAAAGGCCAGCGCCATGGCTCACTAGGCTAATCCTCCGCCTGCAGCGCCGGCACCCCGGGTTCTAGTCCCGGTCGGGGCGCCGGATTCTGTCCCGGTTGCTCCTCTTCCAGTCCAGCTCTCTGCTGTGGCCCGGGAGGGCAGTGGAGGATGGCCCAAGCACCCCATGGGAGACCAGGAGGAAGCACCTGGCTCCTGGATTTGGATCAGCACAGCCCGCAGGCCACAGCACACTGGCCTTAGCGGCCACTTTGGGGATGAACCAACAGAAAAAGGAAGACCTTTCTCTCTGCCTCTCTCTCTCACTAACTCTGCCTGTCAAAAAATAAATAAATAAAAAATAAAAAAATAAAAGACCACATAATGCAGCATGGTGAAAGCACTGTGGGACTCGGGCAAGGGTGGGAAGTGGAGGGAGGGAAGAGGTAGGGAAGGGACAGAGTTTTCGAAAACATTGGAAGAAAGGTCACTTGCAAATATTAACTATGTGGCCTTGGATAACTAATTATTCCAAGAACAGTTGGTCAGTTGTAAAACGTAGAACAATCCCATTTGATCTAACCCTGTTCTCAGGACTGAGAGAATGTGAAAGAAACTGCCAAATCTAGCATGTGTAAGGACACAGTCTCATCATCGTGATACCTCTTTTAGCGACGTCAACTATGTGACTTCTTCACTGATATGCTCCAGTAACACAAAAGATGCAGCTTCTATTCAGCCAAAAGTTTTACTAAACTATGTGAGTTTTTTGTTGTTGTTGTTGTTCTCCTTAATCATTTCTAATTTGGACTGCTGGCGTCTAACAGGGAATTACAGGATTCGCAATTCTTGTATCATTTTAAAATAAATTTTGCTTTCCATATACTTAAAACATTTGTGATTATATTAAAACATTATTTATACAAAGCCCAATTTCGGCCTTGAAACTAATCACATTCATCTTTTATTCCAGCCCCAAATCCATCCCTCAAATAATAGTATTAGAACACATTTTTTAAAGGAATCATTTATTACCCATCAGTCAGGTTTTCAGAGGTATTTTCTGCGGAGGAATATCTGCCTCCTTTCCTCCCTGAAGGGCGCCGAACAATGAAGGTGAAGGACTACAATAAAACGTCCCTTACTGATTTTTAAAGATTGTATTACTCGTCTTTCAGTGTCAGGAGATCATTGGCGAGAAAATCAAGGTTAAACCAGGCCAGGCTCTCCTGGATCGACGGAGGAGGGACTGCTGCCAGAGCTATCACCCAGAATTTTTTTACTGTGCATAACCCATTGGGCATTGTAAGTTCTACATTTTTTCTCAATAAGTAATAATGAAGTAAAGACACACTTTTGCCACAGCACACTGTGCTGTCTGTGCAAGTTCTCAGGAAGGGACTGTAAGAAGTAGTCTAGCACTCACAGCTCACTCATAACCCTGGGTCACAGGTTTCAGGGAACGGGCTGAGAGCGAGGACAAAGACCCTGTTCTAATTTAAGTAATCTTGACAACTTAGTGATAATTATATCTTTCAGAGTTCAGTCACCTTCAAAATATTATACAATGAAGATAAAAATATTATGTGGTTCAGAGCCAAGAACATTAATAAAAGTACTTTCTAAAGTCTAATCATTATTTTCATTTTCTATTTAAGTTTTTTCATTGTTTACCATCTCAGATGCGAAATTTCAGTCTTCATTGATTAAAAACATAGAACTCCTTACATACAAATTTATTCAGGTTTGCAAACATTAAATCATCATTAGATGAGAATGACAAGCATGAGAAAATTAATACATGAAAAAAGGTTTGAGGAAATATAAAATATGTTGAATTTGGTTTTAAACTGAATCTACACGAACTTTAATTCAATGAAATCCAGTATTGCATACTTTTTAATCAATTATTTCATAATCATTCCCCTAAATCCTATAATTTTTCAAGAAATCCTACCTAAAAGATTGTCAAAAGTCAGCCATAAAACATCACTGGGAGGCAAACTCTATCTAAATTTCCACTAAATCCATCAAATGTCACCTTACTTCAATTCATCAAATCACTTTACATGAGTGAATCTTCAAAGCATCCTCAGTGTTCATTAGTGTTACAATTAAGAGCCATATTACACTGAAAATAAAACATAATTATCTTGAATGATTACAGATCTAAACTCTTTAAAAATAAATTATGGAACCTCATGATGCTAAGCTCATTTATAATCTTAAACACAATGTAGACCTAGTTTAATCAAGAGCAACAGTTCTGGGTTTTTTTTTGTTTTTTTTGTTTTGTTTTGTTTTGTTTTTTGTTTTTTGTTTTTGACAGGCAGAGTGGACAGTGAGAGACAGACAGACAGAAAGGTCTTCCTTTTGCCGTTGGTTCACCCTCCAATGGCCGCCGCGTCTGTCGCGCTGCAGCCGGCACACCGCGCTGATCCGAAGCCAGGAGCCAGGTGCTTCTCCTGGTCTCCCATGCGGGTACAGGGCCCAAGTACTTGGGCCATCCTCCACTGCACTCCTGGGCCACAGCACAGAGCTGGCCTGGAAGAGGGGCAACCGGGACAGAATCCAGCGCCCCGACCGGGACTAGAACCCGGGGTGCCGGCGCTGCAGGTGGAGGATTAGCCTATTGAGCCATGGGGCCAGCCGAGTTTTGTCTTTTTTTCTACTTATAATGGAGAAGAAAACTGGTTGGTTTCTTGATACCATCTCATGGTTAACAAGTAATTGCTGGGTTGAAGTTGGGGCTGGAAATAAAAGTTTGGGAGCAATCATCACAAAGTATGAGGGCCCCGGAAGGTGAACATTGTCAGAGAAGGGCAGAGCGAGCACAGAACAAGCCAGAAGAAGCCCCTCAGAAGACAGGCAAAGGGGGCTCTGGTTTGAAGGACATGGGAAATAGCAGACAGCAGGCATCCTTTAGGTCCTACAAAAGGCAGGGCCTCAAAAAGTCGCCATCAAAACACGTGGGTATGGAGATCACATTGGAATAGATCTCTAATGTAATCTGTTTTTATGCTAAGTGACGTGTTACTTTCTCCCCATCACAGTCTTCTACAAAATAATGAGGAAAAGAAAAGATACCAACAGTATAAAAATATTCTGTAAAAGTATTAAAGAATCACAAGAATAAATGCTTTTCAAGGCTTTAACTCAACTGAAGCTGAAGAAATTACAATTAACTGCTCGGAATAAGAATTACATAATTTGGTAGATTTTAATATTTGGGTTATAATTTCATTTTATTAATGGAAATCAAATGAAGATTCGATAAGTAGGAAAAATCTTCAGGAACATATCTAGAACTGTGGTTTGTCATCTTTCCTTCAGAAAAATCACCTGTGACACAAAATATGGTATAACAAATAAGGCAAGAAAACGGCCAATTCTAACCTGTGTGCGTTTTCTGGGGGTCAATAAGGAAGCAATGAGAGGTTCATCCAGGTTATACTCTGTTCACCCCACAATTCTGGCCATCACTGCTCAGCAGGTCTGCAACTCAGAACCCAGCAAGCAGACATGCCAGGGAAGGTGATGACAGTAAACCACACCTCAAGGCGGGGCAACCTACAGAACTGGTTAGGACTATCTGTATTCAGTAAAAATGACTTGGACTTAACTGGCAAAATGACCTTGGGTAAGCCATTTAACATATTTGAGACAGGGATGTCCTCATCTACAAAACTAACAAGATGCGTAAGGAGTTGTAAAGATTAAGTAACATGAGGTTTCCAATAGTCAGTAGTTGTACTGATGACACCCTGTCATCTCCAAGGGTGGTGGGTGGCACTGTGGCTATGTGACCATCCTCCAGGAAGGTGCACAGGACATAGCAAAGGCATCCTCCTCAATAAATTCACACAGAAGGGACACCTGAGTAAAATTCCATTTCACATGCCAGAATCAAGGGGAACAAGTGAAAAACTTCTTCCAAGACCTGATATAAGAAAAATCATATTGACATATTCATCTGTGCTAAATGAATTTGAAAACCTGGTTTCCTAACTTCTTATCATGCTGGTTCTTCCGCCTGGTGAAGTGAATAGCACAGCATGAATACTTCCTAACTCAAAGTCTTCAAAGAGAAAGGAAAAACATTCATCAAAAAATAGGACACAATTATCAGCAACAACAAGTTATAAGATGGGCCTGTACCCATACCTTTTGCTTCATCTCTATAAGCCATTACTGAATTTTCTTTATTTGACTCCTTAAATCGAACACTACTTTAAACCATCAGATGTGTGGGATGACAATTCTCCACACTTCCTTACCACACTGTAGTAAACACAAAGTAATCTATACAAAGGTAAGCACACTAGTAAATCATATTTACAGAATATTTTAACTTAAAATTGTGTCTAAAGCACAATGTTTTAAATCCAATATGCCATGTGAGGAATCTAAGGTTTTCAAGCTTGTGATACATAAGATGCATGTTAAAGATGAGTTTTCTCAAATTTACCGCTAAGCACCAACCACTGCACTTAAATTTTTCTAAATCAGTTAACCTGGAATGACAAAAAGATTCTCAGCATGTCTGTATTTGACATTTGTCCTTAAGCCTGCCATGCAAAGACTGATAGTTTCTCGGCCAAGCAGTCTTTAGTATTGCAGTCCACTCATTTTGCTGGAAAACTGTCTCTATGTCATAAAAATCTAAAGAGGGAGAGGAAAGAGGGGGAGGAAACAGAAAACGAGGAGGCAGAGCAAGTGAGAAGAGAGGCATTTACTAACTAAACACAATCATCTGAGAATCTGCCTTACCTTCCCAGGAAAACATGAAAATGAAGAAATCTGGCCGACATACCCTCCTCTCAAGTGTTAAAGAGACTGTACCGGGGGCTGCCTGGGAAGCCATCAACCCCAAGGGCTCTGGTTCCTGCCTGGCAGCTCCACTTCTGACCCAGCTCACTGCCAATGACCCAGGAAAAGCAGAAGATGGTCCAGGTGTTTGGGTCCCTGCCACCCACAAGGGAAACCCAGATGAAGCTCCTGGCTTTGGCCTGGCCCAGCCAAGGCTACTGCAGCCATCTGGAAAGTGAACTAACAGTCAGAAGATAGATCGATCTGTATCCCTTTTTCTCTCTCTCCCTCCGTCCCTCTCTTTCAAATAAATGAATAAATCGTTTTCAAAAATAACGAAGCGACTACACCAAACAGCAACTAACAAATGCCCTTTGAAGGGTGAAAACTTTTGGATTACACAGAATTGCAAAGGGCTACACAATTTATGACTGTTGTAACAGTCATTTGAAGCCAGATAAAATCAAGGATTGCAGCAGTTAACCAATGCAGGCAAAGCCAGGCATAGTCTCTGACCTCCGCCTGGTTTCACTGGGACTTGCTAAATACTGTGTTGTCACACTTGGAATCAACTGGTCAGCATGAGCTATGTTGTCTGGAATCTCAGGGGATACATTTTGCAATCAAGAAGAATTTTTGGAAAAACTTTTCTCTAAAATGAAGGGAAAACTAACAACTCAGAAACCTCAACACCAATATGAAAGAACTCAAAGATTCTAGTCACTCCTTCCTGTAAATGAATATTTACAAGTTAGTAAGAACATGCTATTAATCTGTACAATGATTGAACTCAATCATGCAATTCTTTCCAAAATGGGTGATACAACAGTAGTCATCTTCAGACTGATTTGGGAGAATCCTTTAGGTAGAGAACAATAATTCTATTTAAGCATTACGATCCAATTTTGTTACCATGTTTTTGAGGAGAAATTGACTTCTTCTAACGCAACTGAAGTATGGCAATCAGTCTGTTCCACAACCCAGTCAACCTACACCCTTGTGACAGGGCAGGCTTAAGCTCACCCTGGGAAGCCAACAAACCTGGGTTACTGAAGCTCAGGAACACACTCTAGCCACTGTGCTCCAAGGGTTTTTCTATGGGAAATAAAGCAAAGTGCACATCTTCCCTCTAGGAAGACTGTTATGCAAATACAATATAAATAAATATACAACAAACCACTATTTCTGCCTACTACTTTAATCCTTTTAGCTTATTTACATGTTAGATTTTAGGATATTTTGCCTTCTGTAGAACTGATACAAAAGGAGGCATAAGATCACCATAATATGGGCAAGTCAACAGTGCTAGTGGTGATAGATAAAGTCAGACTGCACAGGGTCTGGATGACAGAGCAGGGCACAGGTGAACTTAGCATGTATCTATTTTTTTAAGATGTATTTATTTGAAAGAGGCGCAGAGAGAGACAGAGTCTTCTATCTGCTGCTTCACTCTCCAAAATGGCCATAACAGCCAAAGCTGAGCAAATCAGAAGCTAGGAACCAGGAGCTTCTTCCAGGTCTCTCATGTGGATGCAGGGGCCCAAGCACTTGGGCCACTTTCTACTGCTTTCCCAGGCTATAGCAGAGAGCTACATTGGAAATGGAGCGGCCGGGACTCAAATTAGTGCTCACATGGGATGCTGGCACTGCAGGCGGCAGCTCTACCCGCTGCACAACAGAGCCAAGACCTCAGCATATATTCTAATGCCATGACCAACAGATGACACTGATTTCAACACAAAAGCCAAAATAGAGCAAAAGAGAGCTCTTATGGCATGCTTATATTGGATAAAGTTCACCCCAAATCCAAGGTAATGGGATATTCTTTGTTTACTACAGCCTATAAAAGTTTTTGAAGTATACCTCACAGATTCAAAGTCCTTATCATAATTCTATGATACAGAGTCATGTGTTTCTCTTTCCAGTACATGGAATTTTTTAAACAAGGTGTGAATTTAACTCTTGCTGATTGGTCTAACGAATATGAAGAGGTCAGGTCTTCATATTCTAGGTAGAATCTTTTTTAAGCTATGGGCTACTGAATTTTAAAGGCTATCACTCCTGCTTTGTATACAATCTTTTTTAGTATTCGTTTTGCTCATATTGTAATGTACCTGTATTCCTATCAAGAAAATCCCATTTTACATGTGAAGTACACAGAGGTTAATCTCCTTTTTCAAGGTCACAATGTAAGTCAGTTGCAAAACAGATAAATCTCAGAGCTCCCAAATCCCCATCCTCCCTAGTCCCCTGGGCCATGCTGCTTCTTCCACTGAACTAAAAATAGATGACAAGATTATCATAAAAGTTTGATTCTTCCATTCATCCCTCACAAATAAAATACTGAAAAACTGATTTCGTATTCACTTTTGATAGTTCTCACTGCAATGAAGCAGCACAGACTGTAACTAACAGGCATCTTACACCTAGACAGAACAACAGATGTGTTTTCAGATCAATCAGATCAGCAGCTGTTACAAATTAAGTGAAAAGACAGATTTTATTTAAAATAAATTCTTCCATATTCTCAGATCAAGTCCACTCCTGGTCAGTCTTTATATTACAGTTTTTGCAAGCTCTTTATTATCACCACAGATACTACGGATGTGGAAGTTTCATTTGAAGGCACAGAATGTGCAGTGGTAACTGCTTTCTTAGTCTAAAAGTAGTAAAACATAGAAAGCCATGAATAAAAAAGCCAAATAAAAAAGTTCAGCAGGCAGGACCCATTCTCCATCCATTATGCCCTAACAGATAGGTGACTGGATTTCACCACTACTCCCTTTCTGCCTCGCCCCTGGGCCACAGATGAAGGTAGTAGTGTTGGGCATCTAACAAATGCTGGGTCCCTAACTCAAGCTGGGAGAAATTCATTTTGTATCTTGGGATTTTAGAATCAGGTGTTAGAGACTCTCATTAGAATCTGTTTGCCATTGAAACAAGGGGATATAAAAATCACGAGCTGGAATCAAGTCCTCCAGAACCTTGTGCCCAGAAGTCTGCAGGAAGCCAGTAAGTGGCCATGAAGGGGGTGGGGGTTCAGAGGGGAAGAGGGAGAAGAGAAAGAAGCTGGTGAGCAAGGAGAAACACGCCTTCAGGTGACCCCAGCACCAGAGAGTCAGAGGATGCAGGGGAGAAAGCTTAGAGTAGATAGCAGAACTCCAGGCTCCGGGATAGTGCTGTGGCACATCGGATAAAGCCGCTGCCTGCAGGGCCAGCATCCCATATGGGGGCTAGTTGGAGTCCCAGTTGCTCCTCTTCCGATCCAGCTCTCTGCTATGGCTTGGGAAAGCAGTGGAAGATGGCCCAAATGCTTGGGCCCCTGAACCCACACGGGACACCTGGAAGAAGGTCCTGGCTTTGGACCAGCTCAGCTCCAGCCTTGCGGCCATTTGGGGAGTGAACCAGCAGATCAAAGACCTCTCTCTCTGCCTCTGCCTCTCTGTAACTCTGCCTTTCAAATAAATGAATAAATCTTAAAAATAAATAAATAAATAAATAAATAAAACAAAAACACAACTCCAGGCTCTGGTCTTTAAGGAGACCCAGCAACACAGAAAGCAAAATAGTTCCACAGCCCGAGAATCAGCATTATTTTCAGTTGGCTAGAATGTGTTTTCATTGTTTGCTATCAAAAGAGCTTCAATTATTAAGACACAGTCCCGCCCCAATACACAAAACCAATTCACTAAGAACATCTACATGGTTAGATAAACTGAATCTAGAGTCTATCAAGTCCTTTTATTCCCACATTTCAAACACCTAAGGAATGAGTTACTAACAGGGCCCTTCTCATAAGACAGAGGTGAAGACAGATGCCACTCTTGAGCAGAGGAACGTGTACCAGCTACTGGTCCTCCTAGCCATCAGCAGTGCTGCTAGCAGAGGCTGACCTCAACATGAAGAACAGAGTTCCCTATTTTCCCACCCTACGACTTGAAATGTAATATTTTACATAATTGCCTTAGGCAGATTTTCATTATTTTAGAATACCTGAGAAGAGTTTCCTGGAAAGAGTAAGATTATTTCAGCTTAGTTTGGAGGCTCACATAGCACAGGACAGCACAGCCCCTGTTAGTCTGGTATCTGGCAGACAACTGCAGTGACAAGGAGCAGGTGAGGAGGAACCACGACAAGGTGGGCCAACAGCCAGGCCTAACACAAATAATCACCTCTCTGGGGAGAACCACCTTCCAGGCATATACTTCAGACACCATAATTAGATCAATTCTCCACCCTTAACCCACCAACCATTAACATGAGACTTTAGAGTTTAAATATTTGCATGAATATGGGAGCCCTTGTTCAATTCTTAAAATAACGATTACATGCATTTTAAATAGCAGAGAAAGAGACACACAGGGAGACACATATAAGAGGGGTAGGTCTTTAAAAAGTCTAGGGAAATGCCTAGGATGACAAAACTATGGATTTCAATTTTTTGCACCAAGAGAAGCTTATTCCTAATTCCATTTTCCATGAACTTTTTGAAGTACTCTCTCATATATGCAAGTTAAAATTGGTTGTTGCCATATGGACTGGACACCAAATCACATTTTCAAACATTATTTCTACAGAAAAGTACAATCATCTAAGTTACATACAACAGCCAGTTTAAGATCAAAGATGAATGAAACACTCCTCAAATATTTTTCTTTAAATATTTGAGACTGGCATCTTTCACCTAATATACCACCTTTGTGGTATATTAAAAAGGACCTTTTTTTAATACCAATTTTATCACTTACTAGATCTGTGACATCAGGGAAGTTATTTAACTCAGTTTCTTTATCTCTAAATTCCCTATATCACTTACCAACAAGATCTTTAGTGGAATGATATCATCAATAAACGAGAGCCATGCATAAAGGTCGGCATTTTTCAGGCACTAAAGCATGCCAGTCTTTTCCTCACGAATTGGATTTCTTTCCCAGTCTTCATTTTCCAGGTCTGGGTATTGATCCAGTCTATCTCCACATCACAGCTCTTCTCTACTCTGAACAATTTGAGATGCCCCTCAACGTTTCAAGGGCAAGACTGTACCTCGGTCTCAGGCCCACCCAGTTGTGACCACTACCACCCGCCTGGCCAATACCAGTTGAGCAGAGCCATACTGAACACAGCCTTGAAACCAAAGGCTGGGAATGTCGTATCCCTACCCACCACTTTTTTTTTTTTTTTTAAGATTTTATTTATTTATTTCTTTGAGAGATAAGAGTCATAGAGGGAGAGAAAGAGAAAGGTATTCCAACCACTTGTTCACTCCCCACATGGCTGCAACAGCAGGAGCTGGGATGATCCAAAGCCAGGAGCTTCGTCCAGGAGGCCAAGAACTCTGGCCATTCTTTACTGCCTTCCCAGGCCACTAGCAGAGAGCTGAATCAGAGGCAGGGACTCGAACCAGCACCCATATGGGATGCCAGCACCAGAGGCTTTGCCTAGATGCAGCGCCTGCTGGCTCCCTTACCCACCACGTTTGCAGCCCCGTCCTAAACCAGAGATCGCCACCAGCACTGCTGAGCTGTTTCCTCCACTTGACTGCAGGGATGTTCCCTTCCTTTCCTGGGTTTTTTTGTTTGTTTGTTCTGGGATGGTCCGTCCTTCACTCTAAAGGCTGAAGACTGTTGATTCACTCCAAGTAACCACCTCATATAAGGTCAGGTGTGTCACCAGCTACCAAGCAGCTTTGAACAATAATCAGTTTTATATGCCTGCCCTGGCAACCTTAAGACAGTCGGCCAAGCTGCACAAAGAATCCCTACAGGGCTACAGACCTGATTAGACATCCCAGTACATTCTATCAAAGACAGCCATTTGTAATTTACATTCCGTCAGTATTTACTTTGACAGAAGCCCTGAGAAACAGACTGTGCCTTACAATATCAAAGGGCAGAAACATTAAATAAGTTATGTTAATAGATCCCTGCCACTTTTTCAGCTCTGTGACTGCCAGCAATCATTTCAGCTTTTCAAGACCCAGTTTCTTTGTAATACACAGGAAGTGCTCAATTTGAGATGCACAAATTTTAGTTACCATAGTTAACACCTTTCCTGTAATAACCAGATTCACACATCAGTTACCACTGTACTTTAACCATGGGGAATCACATAAAATATAAATTTCTCACCAGCTTGTCAGTGCACAAAGTGCATGAATGATCCATGACCACTCATGTCACTTCTTTTAAAACCTGTCAGTGGTGGGTCTCTGCAGGTCTCAGTCTACAGACAGAAAGCAAAAAGAGCAACAATGCTGCCTCGATGGCGCCTAGTGACAGACCCACTGGACAATGTGTGCAAAGGGGCAATCCAAAGAGGGAAATGGCTGACCGGGACGAGACCGAGCAGAAACGAAACACTAACATCCATGTGGTGTATAGAAGTAACACCGATGATGTGAATGTTAATTCCACGTGACACTGGCCAGCCACAGGGGCTTAGGGAAGGCACTACACACAAATGAGAAGGACGAGGATATCCCAGAGAAGTAACGCCAACAAAAAAACTTCCCATTAAAGGAACTCTGTAAAATAGTTCACAACATTGAAAGCACAAGGATTAACTGTAGATGCCGATTCCAATTTCAAAGGGAGCATGGAAAGTCACCAAGGCATGGAAAGATGCTTGCTCCTTGCTGTATGTCTTATGACAGGAGGAAGGCAGGCACTGGTTAAACCACTCTTGATAGGGTTTTGAATCTCAGTGTTTCTAATGCTTTACAGCAGTGTACTGAATCAATATTAGCTTGACTTTCACTTCCCTATCCATTTATAACTAAGAGTGTTGTTAATGTTTTAACAAAACCTTTTATAGGTCCTAGAAATGTTCATTTTTCTCACTGATTACCAGGATCATTCTGCACAGTTCAACTTGCTGGTCACTGCTACTGTCCTGCACTACTGTGCAAAATGAAGACTGCCTGTGCATCCTCTGGGAGGGGCCGGTAAGAATTAGAACAGGTGATGTTCACGAAGTATCTGTTGGGAAACGAGGTTGTAAAAGCAAGCAGGGGTCAAATTCTGAAGAACTTCCACACCTTTAATGCTGAAGATTAATGATGAATCTCTTAAGTATGACAAAGGACCACTGGAGGGATGCAGAAGGCCTGGCAGGGTAAGATTCACATTTTAAAAAATTAACTGGTAATATTGCACATAACAATTTAGCAAAATTTAACTCAAAGAACACACAGAATTCACACGAGAGATAAAACTCTCCAAACTGAGGTCACAGTCCCCAGGATTGCTAAACTGGAATAAACTGGCCTACACCAGCTGCCATACTTCAACAAGGAGTCCAGCCCGAAGGGGTCTCCATAGACAGTGAACCACATCCTATCTTAATGTCCAAGCAGGTTGTAACCTCAACTAAGGGAAAATTCTTACAAATAAGCAACTGAGCTTCATTCTTCAGGAGAAAGACTGCCAAATTATGCTGAAATTAGGCAAATGCCAGAAGGCAGCATTGACGTAATCTCTGCGTACCAGTTCCTGTCTTTCTGGTTATAAAAATAGATCATCAGAGGCAGGCATTTGGCATGATGTTTAAGAGGCCACTTGGAATGCCCATGTGCCATACTGGAGTGCCTGGATTTGAGTCCCGGCTCTGCTTCCCATTGTAGTGTCCTGCTAACGCCTGCCCTGAGATGTAGCACGGGATAGCCCAAGTACTCAGACTCCTGCCACCCATGTGGGAGACCCAGAATGAGTTCCTGGCTCTGGCCTTGCCCAGAACTGGCTGTTACAGACCTCTAGGGAGTGACCCAGCATATGGAAGATCTTTGTATGTCTCAGTCTCCCTCTCTTTTCTTACAAATAAAATGAAAATAGTGAAAATTAGTTTTAAAGTAGCTCATAACCGCAGGCATTTCGTACGGTACTCAAGACACTGCACCCCATACCAGAGCGCCTACGTTCAAGTCCTATTTCCACTACCAATTCCAGATTCCTGATAATGTACAGCCAAAGAGGCAGCAGATGATGACAAGTCAAATAGTTGGCTGTCTCTCACCCACATGGGAGATCTGAACTGCGTTCCTAGCTCCGACCTTTAGACTAGCCCAGCCTCAGTTGTTGGGGGCATTTGGGAAGTCAGTCAGCAAATAGGAAATTTCTCTCTCTCTCTCTCACTCTCTGATCTTGTCTCCACCCTTACCCTTCACTCTGCACACAGCTCCCTCTCTCTCTCTCATCTCGTCTCCACCCTCACCCCTCACTCTGCACACAGCTTCCCCCCATCTCGTCTCCACCCTCACCCCTCACTCTGCACACAGCTCCCCCCCCATCTCGTCTCCACCCTCACCCCTCACTCTGCACACAGCTCCCCCTCCATCTCATCTCCACCCTCACCCCTCACTCTGCACACAGCTCCCTCAAAGTCCCTTTTAGTTCCTTCCAGACAGGCATCTTTCCTTCCTGCTATGCTTCAGCAAACACCCATGGAGCAACCTACACACTGTGGTTATCTACCTACTCTTTCTGTTACCAGAGAACTCTCTCTTCAAGAAAAGCCAGGAGCAACTGCTTATCTCATGAAGAACCCTATCTCCCTCATTGCTATCCAAGCAACAAAACCGCATGGAATGAGGAAGAGAAAGGGACAATTGTCTGAAAACAGTTCCACAATTTCATAATTCATCTGTAAATTGCCACTTACAGATTTCAAAGTTTTTGTTATGTGAAAAACACACGAAATTATCATTCCTTGCTAGTGACCTATAGATACCCAAATGCACACTCAATCTCTTACATGAAATAGTGAGGCATTTGCACACAACCTACACACATCTTCTCATACTTTAAATCATCTCCACATTGCTTCTAACACTTAATTCAAATTAAGTGCTATGGGGCTGGTGCTGTGGCACAGCGGGTTAACGCCCTTGCCTGAAGCACCGCTATGGGCGCCGGTTCAAGACTCAGCTACTCCGCTTCTGATCCAGCTCTCTGCTATGGCCTGGGAAAGCAGAAGATGGCCCAGGTCCTTGGGCCCCTGCACTCACGTCGGAAACCTGGAGGAGGCTCCGGGCTCCTGATCGGCACAGCTCCAGCTGTTGTGGCCAATTGTGGAGTGAACCAGTGGATGGAAGACCCCTCCCTCCCTCCCTCCCTTTCATCTCTGTGTAAATCTTTCAAATAAATAAATAAATCTTTGGGAAAAAAGTGCTATGTAAATACTGTTTTGTTTAAAGAAGAAATAGTCTGTACATGTTAGGTAAAGATCTAATATTTTTGATCCACAGCTGTTCTAACCTGTGGATGTGGACTCCACAGATATGCAAGGGTTGTATTTTTTTAGCCCACCTCATTTCTAGCTTTCCATTCTAGACAGGGTCCTCATATTACCTGTTTTCTGTCTTTAGACAGATACCTCTTCATTAAAGACCAACTATCTCTGCAAGTATATTCAAGAGATAAGGGTCAGGACCTCTGTGGCATGAAGAGCTAAGCCTCTGCCTGCAGCACTGGCATCCCACATGGGCACCAGCTGAGTCTTGGCTGCTCCTCTTCGGATCCAGCTCTCTATGGCTGAGAAAGCAGCAGAAGTGGCTAGGCCCCTGCACCCACATGGGAGACCTGGAAGGAGATCCTGGCTCCTGGCTTCAGATCGCGCAGCCCCGGCCATTGCAGCCATCTGGGGTGTGAACCAGCATATGGAAGACCTTTCTCTCTCTCTCTCTGTAACTCTACTTCTCAAATAAATAAAGTCTTTTTAAAAAAAGATAAGGACCTAACTTTTTAATATATTTTTCTGGGACTTAAAATAAAAAAGTTTTAGTCTACAAATGATCGGTTTTTCTATCTACGTTTTTCCCTAATCAATGGTTCATTGTAAGAATTTTAAAATTAAATGTATTTCTTACATTTTTTCCCTCTCCTGCCTAAAAAGATGAATAGAGTTCTGTGTTCATTACTACTAATGGAATTTCTACTATATAAATTTGTTTTTTTTTTTTGTTAAGTTATTTTTAGAGATTTTTGAGAGGTCTACGTGAATTCTAGAACTGCCGAACAGAAGAAAAACAAATTATTTTGTTGATATTATATTTTAGTTATTCAGTTTATGCCAAAATACAGAAAATTGAGAGATGACACTTTAAATGGGTTAGCAAAGAGTTACTCAGAAATCAATCTCCCAATCATAGATTTATGCTCAGGGGGAAAAATATTCATTCAATTCTTGATTTATACCAGTAATTCATAAAAGTCTCCAACAGATAAGGGCCATAAATTTGCCTTCTGTAAAAGTGTAAATCAGTTCCACAGGAGGATGGCACTCGGCCCGTCTCTCGGAGATCACTCAACTGTGGAGTACCGCATATGGGAAAACAGAAAAGGTAATTTTTAGCTTAGTAGCTCTTACAACTTACCAAAAAAAAAAAAAAAAGAAAAAGAAAAAAACCTTGACAATTTATGACTGTCAAAAATGAAAACAAAAAATTGAACATTTTTTTCCATATAGGAAATGTTATAACCACATTAATTAAATAATGGATTTAGCTAGAAATTGCTTTCATCAGCTCTTACTACCTTAAAAAATAATGGAAAAACATCACTTTGTTCTTAAATAACTTAGGTTTTATTTTTGTAGGAATTAAAGACAGTGTTTCTAGAGAAAAATTCTTAGATAACTAAATTAAATGGTGTATCAGACTATTAGCACAAAAGGAAATGATTAAATTTTATGCAGCAAGACTAGCCTCATGAATCTCCCCTTTTTCTTCCTGCAATCATATCAAAGTCTCCCATTTGCAATGGCATAAAAGGATTTCCTGAAATAGCCCAGTAAACACAGTTCAGAAACCCCTGGTAATTGAGCATGGCATAACTAGGTTTAAATGTATAAGGATGTGTTTCCAGAAAAGATTCATCTAAACCCAGGTATTCGCCAAATAAACAAAATGCCTGCATCAGCTACTCTGTTTATCACACATCTTGGCATAAGATAATATTGCTTTACAACTCTGTTCAAAATGAGCTATAAAATAACATTCCTAAACTTAACACGTATTTGCTAAGTACCATTTGTTTACTGCTCAGAAAAAATAGTATAGAGGAAAAAGGACTTAATAGTCTTACTCTTATTATATTAGTTACAGAGATTATAATACTAGAAAATTTTTACAAGGTTGAATTCTAATTTTTAAAGCAAGGAATGATATGGTGCCTTTCTTACCTTCTGAGCTCTGGTTTCTTAAATAGAATTTTCCTAATCCTTTCAGATATCAAAAGTAAAATTAAGTCATTTTAGACTACTGAGTTCTTTAATACATCACTACCTAGAAATATATTCCCTTTATATTCAGGATTCTCTTTGTGGGAAATAAAAATGAAAAAGTATAAAAAAGCAATTGATTCTATGATTAAAACACAATCCAGGTTATTTATTGATTGACTTTTTGTTCCTGAATTTATTGTTTTATATTCTCACTGCCAAAAAAAAAAATCTTATAAAATCAAAGAAAGCTGCTTTTCTCAAGAAATCCTCTGTTGAAGATTCAGTTTCCTTGTACTGCATTTCCTGTGCTGAACCTGCTCAAAAATCTGTTCTTCTTAGGGTAGGACTCATAGAAATTAACTGCACATTTTCTTCTTTCCTAACACAGAAAACTCGGGATTTGGTTCAAAAAATTTTATTGTTTTCTACTGCTTGATAGACAACAAATGAGCTACAGTGGCTATAATACATAATGTGAATTATTGGGATCCTTTGTGCTTAAATTTCCTTATGCAAAGAGTGACAGCTCTTCCCAAGCAATTTATTCTTTTCTCTCCACATGCTGACGGAACTGTTTCCTTCAATTCCTTATTGACTGGGATTGCTCTTTAGACTTTTCCATTTAAGAATTAAGGGGAAATAGGCCGGCGCCGCGGCTCAATAGGCTAATCCTCCACCTTGCGGCGCCGGCACACCGGGTTCTAGTCCCGGTTGGGGCGCCGGATTCTGTCCCGGTTGCCCCTCTTCCAGGCCAGCTCTCTGCTGTGGCCAGGGAGTGCAGTGGAGGATGGCCCAGGTGCTTGGGCCCTGCACCCCATGGGAGACCAGGAAAAGCACCTGGCTCCTGGCTCCTGCCATCGGATCAGCGCGGTGGAGGGTGAACCAACGGCAAAGGAAGACCTTTCTCTCTCTGTCTCTCTCTCACTGTCCACTCTGCCTGTCCAAAAAAAAAAAAAAAAAAAAAAAAAAAAGAATTAAGGGGAAATACTTTCAGAATTCACTTCAAAATGACTATGTCCATAATGCTAGTGAAGGTTCAGTCCCTGCTTATTTTACTTATTTACAATTCAGTACGACTGGCCTATTAAGAGCCCTGATAAAATACAGGTAAATTACAAAAGTAAGTAGCAGGCCGGCGCCGTGGCTCAATAGGCTAATCCTCCACCTTGTGGCGCCGGCACACCGGGTTCTAGTCCCGGTTGGGGCGCCGGATTCTGTCCCGGTTGCCCCTCTTCCAGGCCAGCCCTCTGCTGTGGCCAGGGAGTGCAGTGGAGGATGGCCCAGGTGCTTGGGCCCTGCACCCCATGGGAGACCAGGAAAAGCACCTGGATCCTGGCTCCTGCCATCGGATCAGCGCGGTGCACCGGCTGCAGCGGCGGCCATTGGAGGGTGAACCAACGGCAAAGGAAGACCTTTCTCTCTCTGTCTGTCTCTCTCACTGTCCACTCTGCCTGTCAAAAAAAAAAAAAAAAGTAAGTAGCACAAGGTCTTCCAATATTCAGTAAATACTATTTTTTAAATTATTTCTGAAAAAAAAAACACAACTTTTCTTTTGTATTTTCCTCCAGGACTGAGAATCTTTATTTGTATCATTTCCTCTCCCACATCTAGAGAGCCTCACTTCCCCCCCCACTTTTCTTCCCCTCATCCCACCCAATGCTTGTGATATCAAAGCAGGTTTTTCAATCAATTAGAGATGTATGTGAACTCAAGAGCTACAAAATAATTTATTTAACTGTTTAAAAGGAAATCCAGTACTAAGAAAAGTTGCTTGTATTCTACAGTCTTTTTCTTTCCAATTAATTCACTGTGCCTTAAAAATCTACTAACATTGATTTACATTCAACTAAGGTTCCATGATTGTATATAAAGCATTAGTGTTTTCCTATTATTGAGTTTTTTCACCTTTTTTTCAGTTCTTGACCACTGCTTTATTTTTTTTTTATTTTTTCTCAAAAAATTCATAGAACAATAGCATATCTGAAAACACTGATCCTTCAACTACCTTTACATAACCATAAGCACAGAACTTTGGAGCTGCCTGATTCTCTTCCAGCTGAAAATAACATGTTTGATAATAATTAAGAGTTCTCTCTTTATTTCTCTCTCTCTCTCTCTTTTTTTTTTTTTTTTTTTTGACAGGCAGAGTGGACAGTGAGAGAGAAAGGTCTTCCTTTTCCGTTGGTTCACCCCCCAATGGCCGCCGCGGCCGGTGCACCGCGCTGATCCGAAGCCAGGAGCCAGGTGCTTCTCCTGGTCTCCCATGTAGGTGCAGGGCCCAAGCACTTGGGCCATCCTCCACTGTACTCCCGGGCCACAGCAGAGAGCTGGACTGGAAGAGGAGCAACCGGGACAGAATCCGGCACCCCAACCGGGACTAGAACCCGGTGTGCTGGCGCGGCAGGCGGAAGATTAGCCTAGTGAGCTGTAGTGCCGGCCAAGAATTTTCTCTTTATTTTGAAACTGAGAAATCTCTCTATATAAACAAGGGTATTTGATGAAAAAATGGAATTAAAATGTAGGTTTATGTTGGTGTAAAAAATGTTAATACAATGTTTTTCATAATATACATTTTCTGTGAACTTTCTGAAGGCCCCATTATATGCCTTTTGCTGGTGGTGATGGACCTTATGTCTTTTTTTCTCTTAATATGTATTTATTTATTTGTAAGGCAGAGTTACAGAGAGGCAAAGGCAGAGAAAGAGAGGTCTTCCATCCACTGGTTCACTCCCCATTTGGCTGCAACAGCCGGAGCTGCGCTGATCCAAAGCCAGGAGCCAGGAGCCAGGAGCTTCTGCCAGGTCTCCCACACAGGTGCAAGGGCCCAAGCACTTGGACCATCTTCCATCACTTTCCCAGGACATAGCACAGAGCTACATCAGAAGTGGAGCAGCCGAGACTTGAATGGGCACCCATATGGGATGCTGCCACCGGTGGCTTTACCAGTTATGCCATACTGCCAGCTCCCTATCTTCTAATTCACTACCTGATAATGCTCTAACTCAACTCAAGATGTATTTACATCTCCAAAAGTCCCCTTCCACATCCAAATTACTCCTTTCTGATATTAGCCTCTTATTTTATATACTTTACACATGGCAAGCTTGATTAAAAATTTAACTGCCAGGTCTCAGCTTACACATCATTCCTGAAGTATCCAATGTGGCTATGCCATAAACTAGGGGAGCTGTCTCCAACTACAAAGCAGCTGGTGGACTCCATAGGTGAGGCTCCATCACCTTGGGAAGTGAAGTTGACTGAACAATCTTTCCAGGGCTGGTGTCGCAGTGTAGAGAGTTAAGCCACGGTCTACAGCACCAGCATCTGACCCAAGCACCAGATCAAGTGCCGGCTGCTTCACGTGCAATCCAGCTCCCTGCTAATGTGCCTGGGAGACTAGTGGAAGATGGCCCAGGTCCCTGTGCCCCTGCACTCAAGCGGGAGACCCAGAAAAAGCTCCTGGCTCCAGCCTGACCTATCCCTGTTGCTGAGGCTGTTTGTGGAATGAACCTGCGGATGGGAGAGCTCTGTCTCTCCTTCTAACTCTTTCAAATAAATAAATAAACCTTGAAAAAAATATTTTCCCTTTTTCTAAAAGAGTCCCAAATACCCAGAAAGTAGCTCTGTTGTTTGAGATTGACAGAGTAATCTTTAAATGAATCTTTTCATTAACAGCCACTGTCAAGTCCACAAAGTCCCAATTAAGAGCTGACAGAAAATTCCCTCATTGCCTTTAGTTGTCAATGCTCATGAAATGTAGCAAATATCCATTCTGCATCAATTTCATTTCAACCCATAATCAGGTTTTTCAAACCTGAAAACATCAAAATGAGTATCAATAATCTCAAATTCTTATTCATAGAATATTTAAGCCAAGAGTTTTTCTGTTAGAAAGGAGCAATATATAAAATGCAGTTTCAAAATCTATGGTGCTTGTAAACAGCACACGTATTTAGCGACACTGATATCTAGAGTTGGGAGAGTGAAAAACCAGATCTGTTGTGAAACGATCCTAATAAAGAGCTCTCCTTTACCTTCCCTCCTGCAGAAAGCACTAAAGCCACAAAACAGCAAAACAACGCAGGAACTGCATGATTTAAAAGGAAGCATTCCGGGGATGTGGTGAATTCCTCCAAAAAGATTCTCTTTATGTTAAAAGAAATATACTGACACAACATTCACTTTCTCTAAAACAACAACTTGCTGTAACTCTTCTCACCAAGCTCTGTAACACACACAGTAAACTGCAAAATCAAAAGAAATTTTCCCCCTTAGCTCTCCTCCCCCAAATATAAGCAAGGCATTAGAGCTATGATAAAGCAGACAGAGGATATAAAATGGGCAGGAGGAGTTCATTAGCACCTAGGTACTTAAACATCTCTTCTATGTACAGTAAAAGGATTACTGCTCTGAGAGAAAAATTAATGAGAAAGGAAAAATGCAAAATGAAGATCATAGGGTGTTAAAAACATCTTAGTTGTGAAAGTCTCTTCCCTGCTGCCGGCAATCCATCAAACTGTGCAAAATAAATGCTATTTCATCTAACCTTTTCAAGTCGTTTAGGTTAAACAATACTTTCAAAATCCTCAAGCCAAAAAAATGTGAAATTTTCAAAGTTAATATGACAATACTGTTAATCCTGCTATAATATTACCAACACTTTTAAATGTAAAGGATATCAAATTGAACATTAAATAGCATTTTATTTTCACTCTAGGGCATTCTTTTCTTTGCACATAACTATGTCAGGCTCTCCAATATGCCACTAACAAGGTTTATGCACAAGAGAAAGACTTCAAAAACTCAAAGATCTGGTAGTACATTTCGCAATCATAGAGGCTGGATGTGGTTCTTATCATTACCTTCTTCTGAGTCACTGCTACATCTCTTGACAGATTTGCATATTTTCCAAATTCACTTATTTATCTTTGCTTTTCCACATTTTGCCCTTTTGATTGTGGAACTTCTTGGCAGAGATTAATACCACGCCACAGCAAGCTTAGTTTTGTTCTTTAGGGAAAGCTGTTAATTCTCTTTTAATAGCATAGTGTATTTCTTGAACATGGGGCACCTTAGCAGTTAATCCATACACAGGTAGTTATCCACTTAAAAGCACATTATGCTCTAAAAGTGTGTGTGGGGGTCAGCTGCTGGAACCAGGAACACATTCCCCCACATGATCACTGGTATGAAGGACAACAGGGACATCTGACCAGCATTCAAAACTTAACTGAACTCCAATAGAGCTCCTGCTACAGAAGAACCCCAAGAACAGATTATGGTGTCTAGAAAGCCTGGGACTTTCCAAAACAGTCATGCCCCTGTGGAGCTACCTCATTGGAAAGAGTACACAGCTTTTGTGTCTGTGATGCTTCCCTAGACACTCACACTGGAGGCAAAGAAGGACCAGAGCTCCAGTGCCAGAGACAGAAACTCAGGCAAGAAGGTGAAAACAGAGAAGGGGATGGCAGTCAATCCTAAGCACTGCCTTTATTGTCCAGTGTCCACAGAAGTGCAATCCGGCCCAAGATCCCCTGAGGACAGGGATCCTGAGGCCATGATGCCTGGATTCTAATGCCAATCTGGACACCTTGGGCAACATACCTATGTACTACAAACCTCAGTTTCCTGATCTGTGAAAGTTATGAGGTACCTTACTCACAGAATCTGCTTTGAGGAATAAATGAGTAAATACATATATATATATATATATATATATATATATATATATATATATATATAAGTGCTTAGAACAGTTAACTTACACAACATGTTGTATCTGCAATTATTGTTAATTATCCTAAGTAGTACATCCTGGACTGTGTGTAGCACTGCCCACAGTACCTCCCACATTACACCCTGGTAGGTCTGGACAACAAAGGTCTTCAAAAGCCACACCCATTACATAAGGATTTCCAACATCTGTGAAGATTAAGGTTGTATTTCAAGTCCTGGTGAGCAGAGAGATGAAAGAATACATTTCTGGATGCCACTGGTCTTTTTTTTTTTTTTTTTCATTTTAAGATTGTCCTTTTGGCTCAGAGATAAACAGAGATCAGAACCATCTGGGTTTCTCTTTGCTTTTTTGCAGCACAATGCCCTGAACAGGCTGCAATTATTTGGACTGCAATGGAAATTCCGTTCTTTCCTCTACCCATTGAGAAAACAAGTACCACGGCCAGATTTACCCTTTATCCTATAGTGGAAATCTGGTGAAATCTGACAGTGTCTACTAAATTAGTAAAACTTAAGAAAAGTTGCTACAGAGTTGTAGACAGAGTAATTAAGTCTTGCCTTTTAATATAATATATTGTACAACCTCACTTCTGCCTCAACATTCTATTCAAACTACTGAAATATTCAGTAATTTCCACTTGCCAGATCCAATAGGCACCTTGCAGACCGTGACTTGCCCTCTCTCAGCAGGGTAAGTCCCTGTCTGCACTACTGTTTATGCACTCAACAAATTCTCTATGAAGCACCAAACACGTGCCGGGCACTGTCCTGAACACTGGGAATACAAGATGAAGAATGTTAAGAAAGTGAGAAAGGCAACAAAAATAAAGTACTGTTTGATTACATATGAGAAATGTCACAAAAGGGAACTAGAGAGGCAGTTAGTTGTATACTTAGGGTATATTTGCATTAGAGAACTAAAAAAGAAAAAAATCAAACCTAGCCTAGAGTGTCAGAGAAGGTAATATTTTCAAATAAGTTTGAAGAATCAGAACTTGAGTGGAAAAAGGGGCAAGCAGGGTTTCCACAGAAAACAGCACACAGAAGGGACATGGAGGAAAGAAATCTCGGGAAAGGGAAAGCGGGTAAGGCCAGGAAAGAAAGGAGATGGTGTCAGGGGAAGGGCTGGGGGTGGCAGGGCCCAGACTGTACCTAATTCTCCTCTTTCTCTAGTTTTATCCACTAGAAAGAACTAAAACCTTTGTCTCAAGATGAATGGCCTACTTGTGCCACCTTTCTTGGTTCTAACCAACTGAGCATAACCACAAATAACTGACATAGGAGGGTTACAACATGAGTTTGATTAAAGCTTTGGCAAACTATACAACTGACAAAGGATTAATAACTGGAATATATAAAGAGATCAAGAACTCCACAACAACAAAACAAACAACCCAATTAAGAAATGGACAAGGTCTTAAACTGGCATTCTTCAAGAGAGGAAATCCAAATGGCCAACAGACACGTGAAAAAAGTGCTCAGGATCACTAGCCATCAGAGAAATGCAAATCAAAACCATAAAGAGATTTCACCTCAACCCCATTAGAATGACTTTCATACAGAAATCAACAAACAACAAATGCTGGTGAGGATGTAGGGCAAAATGTACCCTAATCCACTGTTGGTGGGAATGTAAACTGGTAAAGCCACTATGGAAGACGGTATGGATATTCCTCAGAAATCTGAATATAGACCCACAATATGATGCAATCATCCTGCTCCTGGGAATTTAGCCAAGGAAAATGAAATCAACATATGAAAGTTATTTTTACCCCCATGTTCACTGCAGCTCAGTTCATAACAGCTAAGATATGGATCAACCCAAATGCCCGTCAACTGAAGACTGGATAAAGAAATTATGGGATATGTACACCATGGAATACTACACAGCAGTAAAAAAAATTAAAGAACAAAATACAGACATTTGCAACAATATGGATGAAACTGGAAAACATCATACTTAGTGAAATAAGCAGTCCCAAAGGGACAAAAACCATGTGTTCTCCCTGACCTCCGATAACTTAATAGAGCACCTAAAAGACAATTTGTAGAAGTGAAACTGATACTTTGATAAGCAATGACTTTGAACAACCCTTGTCTTGAGTGTTGAAGAACAGGGTTTTTTTTCCCATACTATTTGTTGAACTCTTTTTTTTTATTTAGTAAATATAAATTTCCAAAGTACAGTTTATGGATTACAATGGCTTTCCCCACCACATAATTTCCCTCCCACTTGCACCCCTCCCATCTCCCACTCCCTCTCCCATTCCATTCACATCAAGATTCATTTTAAATTATCTTTATATACAGAAGATCAGTTTAGCATATATTAAGTAAAGATTTCATCAGTTTGCACCCACACAGAAACACGAAGTGTAAAATACTGTTTCAGTACTAGTTATAGCATTACTTCACATTGAACAACACTTTAAGGACAGATCCCACATGAGAAGTAAGTACACAGTGACTCCTGTTGTTGACTTAACAATTTGACACACTTGTTTATGGTGTCAGTAATCACCCGAGGCTCTAGTCATGAGTTGCCAAGGCTATGGAAGCCTTTTGAGTTCGCCAACTTCGATCTTATTCCAACAGGGTCATAGTCAAAGTGGAAGTTCTCTCCTCCCTTCAGAGAAAGGTACCTCCTCCTTTGATGGCCCCGTTCTTTCCACTGGGATCTCACTCGCAGAGATCTTTCATTTAGTTTTTTTTTTTTTTTTTTTCCCCCCAGAGTATCTTGGCTTTCCATGCCTAAAATACTCTCATGGGCTCTTCAGCCATATCCAAATGCCTGAAGGGCTGATTCTGAGGCCAGAGTACTGTTTAGGACATCTGCCATTCTATGAGTCTGCTGTGTATCCCACTTCCATGATGGATCATTCTCTCCCTTTTTGATTCTATCAGTTAGTATTAGCAGACACTAGTCTTGTTTGTGTGATCCCTTTGACTCTTAGACCTATCAGTGTGATCAACTGTGAACTGAAATGGATCACGTGGACTAGTGAGATGGCATTGGTACATGCCACCTTGATGGGATTGTACTGGAATCCCCTGGCACGTTTCTAACCCCACCATTTGGGGCAAGTCCGACTGAGCATGTCCCAAATTGTACCTCTCCTCCCTCTCTTATTCCCACTCTTATATTTAACAGAGATCACTTTTTAGTTAAAATGTAAACACCTAAGAATAATTGTGTGTTAATTACAGAGTTCAACCAATAGTACTAGAACACACACAAAAAAATACTAAAAGGGATAAAGTATTACATTGTACATCAACAGTCAGGACAAGAGCTGATCAAGTCACTGTTTCTCACAGTGTCCATTTCACTTCAACAGGTTTCCCCTTTGGTGCTCAGTTAATTGTTGCCAATCAGGGAGAACATATGATATTTGTCCCTTTGGGACTGGCTTAGTTCACTCAGCATGATGTTTTCCAGATTCCTCCATCTTGTTGCAAATGACCGGGTTTCGTTGTTTTTGACTGCTGTATAGTATTCTATAGAGTACATGTCCCATAATTTCTTTATCCAGTCTACTGTTGATGGGCATTTGGGTTGGTTCCAGGTCTTAGCTATTGTGAATTGAGCTGCATTAAACATTAATGTGCAGACAGCTTTCGTGTTTGCCAATTTAATTTCCTTTGGGTAAATTCCAAGGAGTGGGATGGCTGGGTCGAACGGTAGGGTTATATTCAGGTTTCTGAGCAATCTCCAGACTGACTTCCATAGTGGCTTAACCAGTTTGCATTCCCACCAACAGTGGGTTAGTGTCCCTGAACTCTTAACATAGAGTTAATCATATATGTAGAAAGTTTTTTGAAAATAGATCTTAGTAAATAAAAACTAAGGGTGGGAATAAGAGAGGGAAGAAGAAGCAGGGAGAGTGTGGGTGGGAGAGCGGATATGGAGGGAAGAATCACCCTGTTCCTAAAGTGGTAATCATGAAATATGAAGCTTATAACTCTAAAGCTGAATAGTTCTGCATACATTCCTACAAACTTGCTTCTAAGGGTACAGTTTAAAAATCGCCACGGGGGCGCCCAATCCCCATAAGCGGGGTGGTACAAAACACCATTTTAAATGTTAAAGTGATCAAAGGGATAGGACTAAGCATTAAAGTGATCATATAGATAGGATTAAGTGTTAAAGGGATCATACAAATAGATCATACAAATTCTCACCTCTGAATCAGCTCCTAAGGCATTCTGGTCTTGCTGAAAATCCCACAAGAACATTTCAGGAATGGAAAGCCAAGACACTGTGGCATAAAGTGTCCTACAAGAAGGTTCTCTGTGGGTGAAACCCCAGGAAAAGAAGTGGTCATCAAAGAAGGATGTACTTTTCTATGAAGGGAGGAGAGAACTTCTACTTTGCTTATGACATTGTCTAATTTTTTAAGCAGTTTGTGGACTCAAAAGGCTCCCGTAGCCTAGGCAGCTCATGTCAAGAGCCTCGGGTAATCACTGTTAATCGTTAATTTAACAACAGGAATCACTAAGATTGTTAATTGTTAAATTAACAGGAATCACTGTGCACTAACTTCCCATGTAGGACCTCTGTCCTCAAAGAGTTGTATCATGAGAGTGAATATTAAAGCTTGTTGTCAACGATATACTTCATATTAGTGTAAGACGTTCTTATGCCTCAGAAGTTTTAGATAAGCCTAAGTGCCCAGCTCCATTGCCTGTTTCCTTAGGTGCTTCTCCAATTAATGATAAAAATTGTTCTCAAAGAAAAAAAAGTATATTACTGCAAAGATTAAAAGACAAATAAGAAAGGAAGTGGGAGGGAGGAAGGGAGGATGTGGTGGGAAGTATCAGTATGTACCTAAAACTATGTATGAGATACATGAAATTTGTTCCAGTTATATAAATAAAAATTCAAATAAAAAGAAAGAAAAGCAGGGGCCAGTGCTGTGGCACAACGAGTTAACACCCTGGCCTGAAGCACCAGCAACCCATATGGGTGCCAGTTCAAGACCCAGCTGTTCCATTTCACATCCAGCTCTCTGCTGTGGCCTGGGAAAGCAGTAGAAGATGGCCCAAGTCCTTGGGCCCCTGCACCCACGTGGCAGACCTGGAAGAAGCTCCTGGCTCCTGGCTTTGGATCAGCGCAGCTCCGGCTGTTGTGGCCAGTTGGGGAGTGAACCAGTGGATGGTTCATTCTCTCTCTCTCTCTCTCTCTGCCTCTCCTCTCTCTGTGTAACTCTGACTTTCAAATAAATAAATTAAATAAATCTTCAAAAAAAATAAAAGCTTGGGAGCACACATTAGCCTCAAAAGCTCTGGTAAACAATGCTGGAGAACGCAGCTTAGGCCTCCAAACATGACGATGGCCAAGTTCACAGAGCAAGCCTGGGTGATTGCCCACCCAGGGCCAGGCTACGACACTGAAACAGGATTAGTATGAATTAGGTGAGGCCTGGCCAGGCACACACTTACCTGTCCACTTACTGCCTGAAGACTGCAGGCAGGCAGGCAGGCAGAGGACAGCTGGCAACTTTCTTACTACCAATGAGGCACACAGAGAAATAAAGAACACAGAGGAGCTGCGTGGAAATACAGCGACTTCACTCATCTTAACGTCAAGCTTTGAAATTTACAATTTGCCATTCTTTCTCCCATGGGAGCAAATTTATAGACAGGAGGGAGGGCCCAATGAAGGAGCAGAGTTCTCCACTACAGAAACAAAAAATCTCAACACTATACCAAGAGGCAAACATTTCAGGAATACTACCTCCCAAGTCTGATCACAGACATCTTTCTTTCTACAACTACCTGTCTAAGCTGTGTAATTTGAAACTTGATACAACAAAGCCATAAAGATTTATATGATCCGTAATCATTACCTTGACAATGAAGATAAAATCTGAGAAATCATAAAATACTCTTTCCTTTAAAGGAGACAGCAGTGACTTTTGCGGCAACGACATCTTTTATCCTGCTTATTTGCACACACCATCTGCTTTATTAGCATGTTGTGTCACTCAGAAACGCTCTTGTAATTGCAGGCCTCATACTATGACAATACGAACAGAATCTGAAGGCATGAACTACAGACAATGAGCAGAAAGGGGACGAATAACTTACCCACGTGTCAGCCTCACCTTCTCTTGTTTCCCAAATTTAAGTGGCCTAAGCATTCATTCAGTTAGACATTCAAAAACATGTTTTCATTTATATGATAAACAATGGAGACCAAACACTGAATAAAGCATTGCTAAACAGTTTTTTTTTTTAATATTTATTTATTTATTTGATAGGTAGAGTTACAGACAGAGGGAGAAAAGAGAGAGAGAGAAGTCTTCCATCCACTGGTTCTCCCCACAAATGGCCACAACAGCTCGAACACAGCCGACCCAAAGCCAGGAGCTTCTTCCAGGTATCCCACGTGGGTGCAGGGCCCAAGCATTTGGGCCATTTTCCACTGCTTTCTCAGGCCATTAACAGAGAACTGGATTAGAAGTGGAGCAGTCACGACTTGAACTGGCACCCATATGGGATGCCGGCACTACAGGCAGAGGCCTAACCTACCACACCTCAGCACCAGCCCCAAGAAATATATACAGCCTTATCTCAAAGTAATTTGCAAATTTATTTTAAGGAGGAATAACAGGGATTTTCAAGCTCAGGAGTAGGGATGCACAACAATTACTGTCACAGACTGGTGGGTGCCCTACATCCCTCGTTTACCCTTATGCGTGGGTATATAAATATGAGCTCACAGCCATAAGGAATATATGCATAGTATTACTTCATGGTTTTCTTAACATAAAGGTGATCCTGAAACTCATTTTTTCACTTATAATTACTTATGGTTTTATACCTACCCATTGAGATTACATATATTTAGATTTAACTACTACACACACAGCTACAATAGTCTTCCATAATATAAGCAGTATGACTTTTACTTCTCCCGACAGATATTTAAATTTCCAGTTCTGCCCTATTTTAAACTGTACCAATAAACCTCATTTTTGTGTATTTTTGTAACACATGCAGGTTTTACTCTAGCTGATCTAATCTTTTGGACTTTGTTTCCTTTCTTAGTCTGTTATTGTGAGGAATACAAGAATGTAAATCACTTTTAAATGGTGAAGTTCTACATAATCTCAAAAAATAACTAAAGGTAGCAGAAATTCCACTCCTACATATAAGAGGAGTGATCAAAAAGTTCACGGAAAATGTGTAACAACAAACTATGAATGGATTTCAATTTTTTGCACCAAAATAAACTTGTCTTTTAATTACATCTTTCCATTAACTTTTTAAAGTGCACCCATATACTCCAGAGCGATGGAAATGGCTAGTGGTTATGGTTGTACAACCTTATAGACACACTTAAAAAAAAGAAACAGGCTAGTGCCATGGCTCAATAGGCTAATCCTCCACCTGCAGCGCTGGCACCCCGGGTTCTAGTCCCGGTCAGGGTGCCGGTTCTGTCCCGGTTGCTCCTCTTCCAGGCCAGCTCTCTGCTGTGGCCCGGGAGTGCAGTGGAGGATGGCCCAAGTGCTTGGGCCCTGCACCCGCATGGGAGACCAGGAGAAGCACCTGGCTCCTGGCTTCGGATTGGCATAGCGTGCCAGCCGGTGGCCATAGTGGCCACTTGGGGGGTGAACCAACGGAAAAAGGAAGACCTTTCTCTCTGTCTCTCTCTCACTGTCTAACTCTGCCTGTTAAAAAATAAAAAAAAATAAAAAAACAGAATCACTGAATCATGCAGTTCAAAATGGTAAATTCATGGTATGTGAATTACACCACAAAACAGTTTCACAAAAATATAAGGTATTACTTTCTCAGATCCATAAATCTGCAAACTTCAATCATTTTTATGAAGAAGGAAAAATCTACAGATATACATTTATGCAGAAGAAAAATTTGTAAAATAAGAAACATTCTGCAGACTCTGGAGCCTTCCCATTATACCTGGGTGATATTTCCACCGAGCTAGGACTCAACAGTGCCACAGTGCAGGGCAGGGTCCGAGTGCCCCGACTCCAAACCCAGCACTGCCCCCTCCCCCACTCCCTGGGGAAAAGCCAAGCATGTACCTCCACTGGCATTCTCCATTGTTCTTCCTGCTTCTATCTCCATCTTGCTCAACACAAAAATCCAGGAGTCCTCCATAATTCTTTTCTACCCATTGCTTCTAACGCATCAGAGTACACTGGTGATTCTACCTGCACAAAAACATCTTCCCAAATCTCTGTTTCCGCTGCCACTCCAGCCCAACCTGGCACAACCCTTGCCTGGACTCCAGCAACAAACTCCTAGTATGTCCCACCATTTTATCCCATGCGACTTCCCAATCCATTTTCCACCTAGCAGGCCACGCTATCCCTTTAACAGACAAATCATATCACTTCCCTACTTAAAATCCTGCCACTCTTCTCATCTCCAGCAACTGAGTACATCCTGTTCCCCTTGGCTCACCATGTGTCCCTTTGCTACTTCCACCCATTTTTGTACCCTGAAACCCTAGGCTTACTTATTTCAAATTCATTGGTAATTGCTACGCCTGCTACCTTAACCCAAGATCTTTACAGCATTCAGTTCCAGTTGAAATCCTACTACCTCTTCTTCAAGGGGGCCTTCTGTGGCCAGTCTGCTATTTTTAAATAGCCTGCTCTTCATCAAATTGCAATCACATTACTGTATTTCTTATCTTCATAGTATTCATCACTCCCTGGAATTATCTAATGCATTCACTAGCATGTAAGCTCCAAGACAGCAGGGACCTCTTGTTCCCTACTGTTTCCCCAGAATAAAACAATAGATTTGCAGTAAGCATATATCAGAGGACCTGATCTCAGCTGGGCATTAGGTCGAAAGCACAGTGATTAAAAATAATATGCATTTAGGAAGGTCACATTCCTTAAATCCCCCAGGCATGGATTACTTATTAACATAAATAAATTCATAATTGGCAGTTTATAGCAGGCAGCATAGAACAGACACTGGCTTGGAATTAAAAGGCTTTGATCCACTTTCAGTCTCTACAGAAGACCATCTGGTTACTCCTTTCAAATTCGTAACTTCACCTAACTTTTAATCTAGATGCTCTAGGAATTTACTTGCACATGTAAGAAATGACAGATGTATAAGATTATTCATTACAGCATTTTGCATGGCAGCAAAAGATTCTAATGTCCATCAAGAAGAGAATGGTTAAAGAAATTATGGTATAGCCGGCGCCGCGGCTCACTAGGCTAATCCTCCATCTTGCGGCGCCGGCACACCGGGTTCTAGTCCCGGTCGGGGCGCCGGATTCTGTCCCGGTGCCCCTCTTCTAGGCCAGCTCTCTGCTGTGGCCAGGGAGTGCAGTGGAGGATGGCCCAAGTGCTTGGGCTCTGCACCCCATGGGAGACCAGGAAAAGCACCTGGCTCCTGCCATCGGATCAGCGCGGTGCGCCGGCCGCAGCGCACTGGCCGCGGCGGCCATTGGAGGGTGAACCAATGGCAAAGGAAGACCTTTCTCCCTGTCTCTCTCTCTCACTGTCCACTCTGCCTGTAAAAAAAAAAAAAAAGAAATTATGGTATAGCCATAGAAGAGCACACTTGGCAGTATCTTTTAAGAGAAGAATAAAGATGCTACCTATGCAATGGTTAAATGTTGACTATTAAGCCATCTCTAAGTGAAAAAAAAAAAAGGCAGGCTGGGCTGGCACTGTGACATAGTTGGCTAAGCCTCTGCCTGTGGCCCTGGCAATCCCATATGAGCTTCGGTGTTATCCCGGCTGCTTCTCTTCTGATTCAGCTCTCTGCTGCGGCCTGGGAAGGCAGAAGTTGGTCCAAGTGCTTGGGTCTCTGTACTCATGTGAGAGACCTGGAAGAAGCTCCTGGCTTTGGATCAGCTCAGCTTGGGCAGTCACGGCCATCTGAGAGTGAACCAGCGAATGGAAGACCTTTCTCTCTATCTCTCTGTCTGTGGCTCTACCTCTCAAATAAATGAAGTCTTTTAAAAAAAAAAAAAAAAAGGCAGGATACAGAATATGGACAGTTTGACACCACTCTGGAAAAATGAGAGGAGAAATGATAATCAAATTTCTGTATACATGGGAAAGGGACTTTTTACTCTTGATGCCTTTAAATTTTTTAACTGTGAACCTTATAAATTTATCCCTTTTAGTATTTTTTTGTTCTACTTAATACTATTGGATGAACTCTGTAATTAACACACAATTATTCTTAGGTGTTTACATTTAACTGAAAAGTGATCTCTGTTAAATATAAGAGTGGGAATAAGAGAGGGAGGAGAGGTACAATTTGGGACATGCTCAGTCGGACTTGCCCCAAATGGTGGAGTTAGAAACGTGCCAGGGGATTCCAGTACAATCCCATCAAGGTGGCATGTACCAATGCCATCTCACTAGTCCACGTGATTAATTTCAGTTCACAGTTGATCACACTGATAGGTCTAAGAGTCAAAGGGATCACACAAACAAGACTAGTGTCTGCTAATACTAACTGATAGAATCAAAAAGGGAGAGAATGATCCATCATGGAAGTGGGATACACAGCAGACTCATAGAATGGCAGATGTCCTAAACAGTACTCTGGCCTCAGAATCAGCCCTTCAGGCATTTGGATATGGCTGAAGAGCCCATGAGAGTATTTTAGGCATGGAAAGCCAAGACACTCTGGGGGGGGGGGGGAAACCTAAATGAAAGATCTCTGCGAGTGAGAGAGTGAGATCCCAGTAGAAAGAACGGGCCATCAAAGGAGGAGGTACCTTTCTCTGAAGGGAGGAGAGAACTTCCACTTTGACTATGACCTTGTCGAAATAAGATCAAAGTAGGCAAACTCAAAAGGCTTCCATAGCCTTAGCAACTCATGACTAGAGCCTCGGGTGATTACTGACACCATAAACAAGTGTGTCAAATTGTTAAGTCAACAACAGGAGTCACTGTGTGCTTACTCCTCACGTAGGATCTTTGTCCTTAATGTGTTGTTTAATGTGAATTAATGCTATAACTAGTACTGAAACAGTATTTTATACTTTATGTTCTGTGTGGGTGCAAAATGATGAAATCTTTACTTAATATATACTAAATTGATCTTCTGTATATAAAGATAATTGAACATGAATCTTGATGGTGAATGGAATGGGAGAGGGAGCGGGAGATGGAAGGGGTGCACGTGGAGGGAAGTTATGGGGGGGAAAAGCCACTGTAATCCATAAACTGTACTTTGAAAATTTATATTTACTAAATAAAAGTTAAAAATATTTATTAATTGTCCACATGAGGTTCCATTTATTTTTACTTTCATTCTTTCCATCTAAACTGGAAACATGCTCCTTAAACATGCCTTCTCTCAGTCTTTGCTGGGAATGTCTTCTTTCTCTTTCTTCCAGTGAAATCATATCTCTTTACATTTTGTAAATCCAGGATTATTTTGTGAACTTCTATGCTACACAGCAACTCCCACTTAGAACAATCTCTTCTTCCTAAGGACACCTCTGAGAACTTCATGTCCACCACCACTCATTCTCACTGGCTTCACACCACTCTTTAGCTCTCGACTGCACAGAGGTCATCTAGCTGGATCAGGCAGCAACTTTTCCAGGCTATGAACTCTGCTTTACTCATCCCTGCAATTCCTAAAGTACTCAGTAAAAACAGCAGGTTCACAAAATATAGTTGCTACAGGAATATTATGGCCACCAGGAATCTCACCATTTGGGGTTCATTTGAAACTTCATCCCATCCCAACCCTTATCTATCCTTTGCCTTTTAGATCAAAGAGCTGAAAGTTACCCATTCATAAGGTGAGTTTCGAGGTTGCAGATACTCATGCTATGCCATCTTGTAATAGGAAAAGTGCCTGGAAATCCTCAAGTAAAAAACCTCAGGAAGCTCAGTAAGGCTGGGTTACAGGTCTGGGGATCCACTCTGCTGTCCTGTCCAGGATCCTGAGTGAGGTACAGTAAAGCCCCCATTCACCCACCATTGCCTCACACCCACACGTGCACACTTACAGTGAAAATGGCAGAGAAGTCAGGCTTATTACATAAGAAAAAATAAACTTAATGACAATTTGATTAGTCCATTTTCTAATTTTTTTTGTTAATTTAAAAGCAAAACAATAGGGGCAAGCATTGTGGCGCAGCAGCTTAAGCTGCTGCCTGTGATGCTGGCACCCCACACTAGAGAACTGCTTCAAATCCTGGCTGCTCCATTTCCAACCCAGCTCCTGGCCAGCGCGCTTGGGAAGGCAGTGGAAGAGGGCTCGAGTGCGTGAGCTCCTGCCACCCCTATGGGAGACCCCGATGGAGTTCCTGGTTCCTGCATTTGCCTTGGCCCAGCCCCAACCTTTGTGGCCACTTCTGGAGTGCACCAGTGGATAGAAGCTCTCTCTCTAAATCTCTCTCCCACTCTCTAACTGCCTTTCAAATAAAATCTTTTATTAAAAAAGCAGAAATACAATAATTATGTCCATCATCACACTGTGTCAGAATTTTATAAATTTTATCAATGGAAAGCTCCATGAAGCCAGGAGTTCACACCTGCTGAGTAGAGCTCCAGCCCTCATCGAGCTATCAGACAGTAATCAGTCAAACCCCAGAGGTCACAGTCTGTTGCTCTCAAGAGAGTCAGATCAGCTCACAATTGGTTAACTCTGGAGAGAGTATACAAGAAGAACACCAGAAAATGAGAAGAATTAGCATGGGTAAGGGAAACCACTGTACTAAAGAGTGTTTGCAGGTTAGCATCACTACAGTTGTCACCATTTCAAGGCAATGAATCTACTGCATTTCAGTTTTGCCAAGAAGCATCACAGATGTGTAAGATAGCTGAGTCTTGCAACTGGATCTCTAATTAAGCTGACAAATGTCAAACACTGCTACTGGAATACTCTATTAGCAAAACCTATGAATCAGAAAAAGGGGGTGAAAAAAAACACAGAAATAACCTAAGTTCCAATTTTTAGCTCCTGCTTCATGTGTGTCATTGAGCCATATGCTCCCATTTCTTCAACGCCTTTTCTTAGGTGCCAGGCTCCCTGATCTCCTGGGAATACCCAACACCATCTACAGACAGGTACTTTTTGAAGTTTCTGTCCCTAAATGGAGAAACAACATGATTCCCCCTCTGACTCTGCTTTGCCCTACACGGATGGTCCCTTCTTCCTCTTTTGTTCTTCCCCAGTACTCCAAACACAAGCCTCATTCTTTCCGAAATACTTTCTTTCCCTTAATGATGACTGCCAGCAAAGCCCTATCTTTACATGTTCTGAAAGAGCATTATACATTTAATACCGTATTTCGGTAGTTTGTCCTTTTTCCTCTGCATCATGCAGAGCTTATTTTACACAAAGGAAGATGAGACATGAAAAGTTAAGAGTATGGTTTGACCTGAGTTCAAATTCTGAATTTGCAATGCAACAATTCCATGACCTCTGATAGAGCGGTTAAATTTCTCAAGCGGTGTCTTCCTGTTCCAAAAAGCATATTTAATAATGCCTGTCTCCAAAGGGATATTAAATTGTGATGATGACAATGATGAAGATAACATTTAAATATTACTTATGTGCCAGATACTACTGAGCACATTACATATATTCATTTAATCCTCTCAAGAATCCTATTTTTCATATTTTTTTAGCAGAGGAGGAAACTCAGGCAGACAGCAGGTTGGTAAAGTGCTTATCACAGTAGCTAATGGGCTCTCAGTTAACAGTCTTCTATTCCAACTGCCTCTATATTGTGACTTTCACATGTACATCCTATCACATATCTATCTCCATTCACGTAAATGCTGCTAGATTTCCACACAGAGTCTTACCAACATATACATAACACCCAAGATCCAATTCCCTATTTTGTTTTCCTCCACCCCAGTTACATACAAAGCATGGCTCTCCCCTTAACCTCTTTGTCTGGGGCAACAGTTGCCCAAGGCTTAACTGTGATACTCTTGTCTCTTGCTACAGTCTGAGGAAGTCTGCCTACATGCACTCCTCCCCCCTTTTTACCTCTCTCCTCCATTTTCAATTCACTTACTTCATCCTAATGGACTGTGGAGCCAAACAAACTATACTGAGTGCACATTTATGAAATAATTCTGTAATTTATGTAGTTTGGTGAAAGCAGGAGTGCTGACACCTCAAAGCTTCTCCCACAACAGACATCTGAAAAGCAGTGGTGGGCACAGAAGCACAGCAATGCAAACTGACTGTGCATAAGATAGTAGACATAGTAGCATTCTGTCAGATGGTCATCTGTGCCCAGTTAACAAATGGCCTCAAAGGCATCACAAAAAAAAAAAAATCTTGAAACAGATCATCATAAGGGAAAGGGTGATAAAGGATGTGAATATCACAGAAATCTAGTTGATGCAAAAGAGTGGAAACCTGAAATTGAAGAAGACCTATGTTAATCAAAAGCCAAAGTGTTGGCATAGGTTATGTGCCTTTTGTTCATTTGTTTGTATTTATCTCAAGGGTGGGGAGGGAAGAAACTAACCAGGGTAATGCCATTCTTCCATGTTTCATTTCAGCAGCCTGACAGGCCAGCCATGGGCCACCAACTGTCAACAAAACTAACAGAATCACTGAAGCTAATTAACAAGTTAGGTCTTTAAAATGCAACAGGAACTGTACATCCGCATTGCTTAATTCTTTCAAAACAACAAATTGCTAAACATTGCATGCCTTTGGTAAATAGCATTTCTACTTTATAATGCAGCATTATTACCAAACATTAGTGAATATAGTTGAATATACAAAAGCAAATAAAGTTTTCAAAGCAGGATTTTAAAACATAGACTACAGAGAAACTTGTGGTTCACACACAAAGTATCTATGGTACTAACATATCAAAAGTAAACAATTTAAAACCACGTGAAATCAATAAATTTATATAAACAACTACCTAAAAGGAAATGATCACTTCAACACACAGGAAGCAAAAGCCATCTGCTAAAAACATCCTTGAAAAACAAGATCAATGAGATACTCAAATATATTACTTAAATATTATGTTTTCAGAAATCTGTCAAATGGCATGCTGTATGGAATTTTGCTAAAAACTTACTCAGAACTAATAATCATCATCTAAATTAAAAAAAAAAAAATTCAGAGGCCAGCCCTGTGATGTAGTAGGCTAAGCCTCCGCCTGTGGCATCAGCATCTCATATGGGCGCCAGTTCATGTACCGGGTGCCCCTAGCTCTCTGCTTATGGCCTAGAAAAGCAGTGGAAGATGGTCCAAGTGCTTGGGCCACTGCACTCATGTGGGAGATCTGTAAGATACTCCTGCCTTTGGATAGACTCAGCTCCAACTGTTTAAGACATTTAGGGAATGAACCAGCAGATGGAAGACCTTTCTGTCTCTCCCTGTCTGTTAACTCTACCTCTCAAATAAAATCTTTAAAAACAAAATTAGTGAAACCAGTGCTTATAATTAAAGACAAGAATGCATGTGAAGGGAAGGCAGGGGTGTGATGCCTTCTTGATCAACAGAAAGAACTGTTTAGTACTAATATAGAAGAAAAACAGCATTTTACTCATAAAGTCGATTCCTCTGAGCCAAAACAGAAGAATGAACTTTGATGTTTTCCATGCTGTCACATGACGCTGGTCTACCTGGTTCTTCGTGGCCCTGCCTGTATCTCCAGCCCCTGCCGATAACACTGTCCCACGTAATATTTCCCAGGGACTGTGCGATCCGTGTTTCTCTCCAGAGCCTGGTATACTGCCTGACCCATGACAGCTGCTCAGCAGGTAGGAGGTAAAGGATTTAGTTCTCAAGACTTTGTCATAAAAATGGGAACTCGTGGAAGGGAATGATAAATTTTTATTTAACCTTGTATACCTAATTCCTAGAATAATGTCTGACATTTAATATTCAACTATATAATTGCCAAAATACAGGGCTTCATTTTCAACTTATGATACTCACTTAGGAGTTTACGATATAATACAAGTCACTAAGAAAATGTTGGTTTCCTATAAATAAGCCTAATGTAATAAATGAGCTTCCTGTCCAATGTCACACACTGAGATAAATCTATTTCCAGATATGTAAGAATATACTTATTCAATCCTTCATTTATTAGTTCATTCATTCGTATCTTTTTTTTTTTAATGTAAACTTTCACATACTTGAAGGACACAGAGATCTTTCGTCACTGGTTGAATCTTCAAAGTCTCCAAAAGCTAGAATTGGGTCAGACAAGAACCAGGAGCCGAGAACTCCATCCCAGTCTCCCACATGGGTGTCAGGGGCCAAGTACTTCAGTCATGATCAGCTGCCTCTGAGAAAGCATTAGCAGGAAGCTAAATGGAGCAGAACAGCCAGGATTCCAACTGGCACCTTGATACAGGATGCAGATATCCCAAACGGTGGCTTAACCTTTTGCACTACAACGTCTCCACCCCATTCCTATCTTTTAATTCCAGGTATTTACGCAGGTTACTGAGAGCAATCACTCTAGTCACTAGCCACAAAATATCATCACTTAGCAGAACGCAAGTTCCATGAAGCTTAGCATCACGCGGGAGAGCTCACAAAAGCTTTGTTTTCAGTCACTGAAAGAACAAACATTTAATAATGGCTCTCAGCAAAGATTACTTTGAAAACTCCTGATGTGATCCATGTAATTTTTATTATGAAGTTCCTGGAAGTCCAGTGAATTCTGAGTAGGCTGTGAAGCAGGAGGCTAACGGTTCACAGGGACTTCTTTCATTTCAAGCATCATCAGTGCAGCTCAGCACTTCTTGCCTTTGTTTTTTTTTTTTTTTTCCTGCCTAGTATTCAGAGAGAGAGATAGAGAGACAGAGAGAGAAACAGCATACATGCATGCACAAAAGAGAGCAATCTTGGGTGGAATATTGATCTTAGCCCTCATCCCTAGTATCCATAATCTCACTGACAATCAAGTCTCTGTGACCCACAAGCTCTGCATTTTCCTCAATCAAATCCACAAAGAGGACAAAATTAGAATAGGGTACTTTCTGTTTTAGTACAAACTGCTTGTGTTACAGAAATACCATTCAAATTTATGAAATAAATTTTCTCTAAGTATTCACTCTTCTCAAATGCATCCAAAAATCAACAGCTTGCTTATCTTTTTGAGTGCCCTAGTCTGGGTGGTAAAGTTAAGGTCTTCCAGTGTGATGTTTCACTTAACCCAAGAAGAATCTTCAAAACAAGAAGCCAGAGTTCATGTAGACTCAAGAACTGACCAACAGTTGAAGGAAGAGATAAGACTTGAGAACTGTCTGATTCCCAAGTGCCTGATCTTGAAAACATTATACCAAGTCAGTGCAACAAGGGAGGAATCAACAAACCAGCAAGATCCCAGCAGATACAGGTAATCACTCCACAAAGACAGAGAAATATACTTGCCACCGAAATAAAACTCTGAGGCTATTTATACCACCTGAACTATCTGGAAAGTCAAGAGTCTGACATAACACACATCCAAATTCTATGCCAGGAAAGGTAAGGTGAGTGGTAACTGAGTTCATATTACAAGGCATCTGCTTTCAAATGAGAACAAAAGTCATCTGGATTAACTGCTAGACTATCCTGTTCTAGAGTTTGTTTTAAAAATTAAGTCTCAGCTGCTCCATTTCTGATCTAGTTCCCTGCTAATGCGCCTGGGAAAGAGCAGATAGCTCAATTTCCTAGGCCCCTGCACCCACATAGGAGACCAGAAAGATGATCCTGGCTTCCACATGGCCCAACCCTGGCTACTGCAGCCATTTGGAGAGTCAAACAGCAGATTAAATATCTATCTATCTATCTATGTCTCTAAATCTGCCTCTCAAGTAAACAAATGTTATTTTAAAAAGTGAAACTCAACTACACTGAGGAAGAAGGTTGTCGCCCCCCCTCTTCGCGGAGGAACGACACAGGACCCTGCGCTGTTCTTTTGTCTGCTCGGCCCTCCCCGGGTTTGCTGCTGGTTCTTCCCGGGTTGGCTGCCGATCCTTCCACCTCCGTGGAAGGGCAGTTCCCCCTGCCACTTTCCCCACTTCCGCAGGGGAGCGGCACACCGCCGGCCGGCTCTCTCGGGGGCTGCACAGGTGTTCCCTCAGATGTTCCCCTTAGATGTTCCTGGTGCATGTTGTCTCTCTCCTCCTTTATAGTCCTCTTCCACCAATCCCAACTCTGCTACCCACACGCCGAGTACGCTGCTCTCCTCCAATCAGGAGCAGGATCAGCTCCTGTAGGTTACTGGTCGAACTGGAGGCAGCTGTGTAGAAGTTGTTTACTCCTCTCCCAGCGCCATATTGTGGGAGAGCAGATGCATAGCATAAGTCTTAATTCCAGTAACTTAGTCTAGTCCGAGTTGCTCCCCACAGAAGGTAATAACATAAAATTAAGATGACTGGTGCTAGTACTTGTCTCTACTGGCGACTGCTCTGTCAGCCCTGCACAGGGTTGCCAACATACGGTTTCCTATTAGCCGACCTGAGGATGCACCTCCGGCTCACAATCCTGCCCTGTCTATACTCCAACCCAGCAGGGCGACTTCAAAAGCTTCTAGGCCAGAGACAGGAACAACAGTCCCTTAGGAAATGAAGGAGATGGAGATTGTGGGGAGCTGGAAAGCATGCACACCTGTAGAGGTGGATGAAGTCAAACATTTTGACATACTATATTCAAGATAAAACAAAAATGCAGGCATTTACTGGCTGAAATCACTGCTGCTGTGTCCAGTGATAAGGCTCTGAATTCTCTGGACAAATCAGATCCAAATTTAAAGCCCAATTACCCTTCCCCTCAACACCAATATGCCATATTTTGTTCTTTTGTGAAGTGTTCCAAGACCAAGGAAAGTTTCATGAACAAGGAAGTTGGACCAGCAGCTGTTGGATTAAGCTGATCAGCGCGGTACGCCGGCCGCAGCGCGCTGGCCGCGGCAGCCATTGGAGGGTGAACCAACGGCAAAGGAAGACCTTTCTCTCTGTCTCTCTCTCTCTCACTGTCCACTCTGCCTGTCAAAAAATAAAAAAAAAAAAAGAAAAGAAAAGAAAAGAAACTCGAGGCTGGCCCAGTCCTGAAGGCTGCTGTAGACAGGCCATGAGCAGAGCCCACACCAGCCAGCAACCAGCTCAAGTCCTAGAATCCAGCTGTTTTGTTTATAATCGTTTTAAACACAGGCAATTCTTTTTTTTTAAGTCTCAACTCAATACTTTCATTTACTTAATATAAACCTCAATCTTGTTACATACATTACAGAGTACAAAATTAACAAGTTATATTACTTAAAACTTCATTCCTTTGAAAATATTCCAAAATAGCTTTTATATTCTTATCCAATCAAAACACATTTGTTAAAATATCAATTACAGCAGCATTTAAAAGGATCCCATATTGTACCACTGGACAGAATTGGACCATTTACCCAAGCTGCAGTTGTTAAAGTTCTAAAGTAATTGACCTCAGTCATGTAAAAACTCCAACATGAATCAACTGGCTTTCAGCCCAGAGAAGCTTTCAAAATCAGTTTGGAAATGTTTGAAATTATTAAATACTTCAAAACTCCTTTTCCGTGGAATATTCTTGTACCCCCAAAATAATGTCAAGCCTAAGGGCAGACTGTTGTTCAGGTGAACAAAAAAAAAAAAAAAGGTCAAAAAATCTGATTAAAAATAATCTGTTATTATTATGTATCATGTGGCAGTAAATTTACTTATTTATCAACCATAGCGAAAGTAATAAACCATGTAGAAAAAATGTAATTTACTGCAAATCAGTGACAATACAACAATAATGGAAAAGTCATATGCTAGAAGGAATCTAATGTTTGGAGCTTTAGGTTTTATATAGATAGAGATGTCAACCTCTCCTATCCCTTTCATGCAACTTGGACATACACTACTCCAGTACCACCTAGGGGGTGTAGGACCCACTCTCTCAGGAGCTCACACAAGTGGGCAACAGAAACAAACTGTCTTAACAGGCAGTCAGTACAGGGCTATTTAAGTGAAAAACTACTATGAAGTGCAGCCTCCGCTCTTCGTTCTGCTTGCATTTCTCTATGTCAGGTAGGTATCATCTGTCATCTTCATCATTGAAGCAAAGAAGCAGGATCGGCGCTGTGGCGTAATGGGTAAAGCCGCAGCCTGCAGTGCCCGCATCCCATATGGGCACCGGTTCAAGTCCCGGGTGCTCCACTTCCTATCCAGCTCTCTGCTATGGCCTGAGAGAGCAGAAGATGGCCCAAGCCCTTGGGCCCCCGCACCCATGTGGGAGACCTGGAAGAAGCTTTTGGCTTCAGATTGGCACAGCTCTGGCTGTTCCAGCCAATTGGGGAGTGAATGAGCAAATAGAAGACCTCTCTCTCTCTCTGCCTTTCCTCTCTCTCTCTGTGTAACTGTGACTTTCAAGTGAAATAAATAAATCTTTTTTAAAAAAAAAGCAAAGAAGCTTTTGATTATTTAAGTCCTTAATTACACTGCCACCAATCCCTCTAAATTAGAGCCAAAACACTTGTTTTTTGGTGGCATTTACAAGTCAGTACTACATATCAAATAGAAAATGCTGTCAAATGGTTTCAATATCCAAATTATTGAGACAGGCAAGAATAGCTAAGTTTTCCAGAAGTAGCTTCTAAACTTTAAATGAAGCAGTCATTTATTACTTTAATGGGGGTTGGGAGGCAGGGACAGGGAGTAAAATTAAATCACAAAATTTTAAATTAAAGGAAGCTTAGAAATCCAATGAGTAAGCTAATGAGAAATGGAAGTACAGAAATGTTGGCTTATCTAATTTATAATAAACCAACATTTACTTACATAAAAGCAAAAATAATCTGAGTAAGTTTCCACACAGATATAACAGAATCTACTGTTGAGTTTAGGATAAAGTTCACATTAACTAATAGGCTCAATAACATTGAAACTTAAGCACACAGGTTTCTATTTTTAAGCTACACAAATAGTGAAGAGAAAATTGCAATCAAGGAGAAAAACAACATTGTGATTTATTTAAACACCTCAAAATGTCATCATGAAATGCCCACATTAAAAAAATTACTTCAAATTATTTGCCTTCACAATGCATATTCTTATTTCACTCAGAAAATTTAATTGTGTTTTGCATGTGACCTTTAAAACATCATTGTCACAGCTTGATGACAACATCCAAATAATTTCAATAAAACATCTACCACAGATGGGAAGTCATAAAATCATAATAGAAACACTCAAACTTTATAATAGCAGAGGAGAAATTTCCTTTTCTGAAACTTAGTCCTTGCCTCTTCAGAAATGACTATTGTACTTCCAAGTGAATTGCTTGGGAAGGGAAACTATTGAAACGCTTCCCCCCTTTCGCTCTGAAAAGCCAAACTTCCCCATTCTTTCCATGTGATGCTTCAGACTCCATCAAGCCTTTCATGGGAGTCTCAATTAGTTTACACAGAGCCTCCTCACATCCTACAGAGTGCAAGACACTAAGCCACATGGAGCTTTCACTTCTTCAAGTTCTTTTTGCATTTACTTTCTGCATATTATTCTCTGTAAATGACATTGCTCTGTCATTAACAATTCGCATCAAAGCTATACCCTACACACTACAAAATCCACGAGAGTGGGATCCAATTTTGTGCTTCTTTTATATCTTCCAGAATAGCTAGCATAAGATACATATACAGCAGGTGTTCTTACCTCCTAACTGATAAATGCAGTAAATACAGCTACACAATTCTATAAAAGTGTAAATATAAACTTCCAACAAACACTATCCACTAGCCTTCAAAATCCAGGTGATAGTAAAACATACCAGTTAAAATCTGTACAAATGACATTTGCTCTCACTTTGGCCAATATTCAGATGTTATTTTTTAATTTAAGAATTCAAGAAAGCAGAGGGTAATTTTTGCATTCTATTAATACAAACTCAATACACAAAGCATTTTTATCCCCATAGTTCATACAGGTAAGTTAAGGATCAAAAAATAATATAACTGGCCAAAGTGCAAATAAGAAGTAAACCTGGAAGTCAAATGCAATCCTTCACAACCGGCAAACCAAGTTTGGCTTGGTGATTGTGGCCAAAGCCAGTAGACTCATCAGTCTCCTGGGCCATGAGCAGTCTTGCTATGTATTTCACCCAGCAAACCGTCCAAATACCATTTTCTATGGATTCAACACATAAAAAAGTTCACCAAGAATTGTTTGACTATACTGATGCTCTCTCTCAAAAGAGCTTTTCAACAAAACGGTCATTTTCAAGGCTCCAGTGGATTCTTCCGTTACAACACAGTATTCTTTCAATCAAGAACACTGTCATTAACTTTCCATTTTTTTCAGTTACCTTTCCATTCTGATCCTGCTTCCATGATATGTTTAAATCGTCTTGATTATAGAGTTTTGGATAGTCCTCCAAATCTTCAGTCACATGATTATACTAAAACATCTCGAACATTTGTGTAAGAGGCTAATATCATCAAGGTTGGATCTTTCTAGGGGCAGCTTTGTCTATCAGATTCTCACTGACAGCTCATGTCTTCGAGAGCAAAATGCTCCGCTAAGGATGACAGCGCTGCACACAGCAGCAGGGACCCAGGCAGGAGCAGTATTAGCCAACTGCTCACTCCAAGAGGAATCAGCTCTCGTCACTCCTTTCTGAATCATCCCTGTCCTGTCCTGGAGTTGGGCCAGCTGAGGCAGACCCGCACAAAGTTGGTAGAAATACGCTCCCGAAGCAATTACTCCAGGCACTGACGCGGCTTTGAAGGTCAAAGCTCCTTTTTAGAAACTCTTTGCATAACAGATTCCCCATCTCACATGTTAATGTGAAAGCAATGGTAACCACAAAGGAGTTTTTGCTTGTACACTGGATGTTGTTTTTAATAAAAAGAACACATGAACTCAAAAGTCCAAAATAACATTAGGCTTTAAATACAACATACATGTCCCTAAGTAACTACTCCTCAAATCCATGGGCCTGTCACCTGCTGAGGTAACTACACATAAAATCCTTACTTTTATAGTTTTATGTTCATCTATTATTGTGTAACAGAAATATGTATTTTTATATATTTATATATGCATATGTATGACCTTTCAGTTGTTTCCAGGTTTATAAAACAGGAAAATGGCTGTATGTAATGAGGGGTTTTTATCACTCATTAAAATTTATTCACATGGGGAGAGAGAGGAACTTACAGAATCGTCGAGTGAAGACCTGTGGAACTGCTCTCATCCATAAAAACAATGAACATGTTGGCCTAATTTTCAAAATCAACTTTGTGGAAATTAACCAAGAGCATACAACAGTCTAAGGCATGATCCTGGGAGAACTGCTGAACCTTAGTTAGAACAGCTGATTTTACAGCATTTTAATTGGGTTGACTACATCCCTTTCTCCAACTCTGAAGTAAGCTTAAAAACCAGCAGCCTCCAACCTCAGTAACTAAAGAGAAACCACAGATCTGTAGCCTCCGGAGGGAGCAGACCCGGTTTAGACCCCCCTAAAAGGCACCATCTCCAGAGTGCTGTCATTATTTGACCGGTCTCACGGCTCTCTGGGAAAGCCCATTCACAAAGCATTATCATTACTGGATGTCACTCAGGGCTCACTAGGCAGGAAAAACCCTATCCCTAGGGTATCTGTCAAAAACAATCAGTTTCAATTGATTAACAGCACAGCTATTAAGTTTGCCGTACCAGTTTGGCAAGAGTCCAGGCACAAATTTAAAAGGAAGATCTGTGAAATGAGATCTTCAAAGGGGATACTGAAAAGCTTGGACCTGGAGCTCCACACTCATGTGCAGAGCTAGTCACACGCCCGGAAACAGACCTGAGAGCCCTAGGGGACCCTGAGACCTCTACCACCAGAAACTGAATCTAAGGCAGACTGATAAACCACCTGAGTGGCAAGTACGCAACAGACACAGAGTCCTTCCTTAAAAGGCAACGTTTGTCCAATCATTAGCTGACCACCAATCCAACCAAGCTAAGTCTTTAGTGGCCACAAAAATGAAAAACAGACTTCACCACAGTCTACAAGAGTTACCACACACACACACCAGCAAAGCCATCAACGAGATATCCCGAGGAGATGAGTAATTTGGAGACCCACAGTTCACACATGAAAGAAGCACAATGGACTCAAATGTGATAACTCAGAGAGATTCACATGTAAACACAGTACAGTCAAGCTGTTCTAAGACCGACCCTTGAGGCAACAGAAGAAACACTTGTCTATTACCAGAGATCCTCCATCAGATTGACCCCTGGGTTTTTGTTAGAAACCATGGAGGCCGGAAGGGAATTAAGTGACATATTCAAAATACTGGAAAAAAAAAAAAAAGACTATCATCCAAGAATTATGTGACTATATCCACTAAAACTATCCCTAATAAATGAAAATGAAGTGGCAGGTGTTGGGCACCGCAGTGAAGACGCTACTTGGAATGCTCACATCTCATACTGGAGTGCCTGGGCTCAAGCCCAGGCCCACTTCTAATTCCATCTTCTTACTGATGGAGACCCAGGGAGACAGCAGGTGACTGCACAAGGAGTTGAGTCCTTCCTCCCACCCCCATGTAGGATACCCAGAATGACTGCCAGACTCTTAGCTTCAGCCTGACCCAGTCCCAGCTATTGTGGGCACTTGGAGAGTGAACTGGCAGATGGAAGATCTGTGTCTGTCTCTATCTCTACTTGTCAAATAAATAATTTTAAATATGCTTTTATTTGTAGGCAGAATTGTAGAGACAGGGAGAGATACAGATCCTCTATCCACTGGCTCATTCCCCAAATGGCTCCAACAGCCAGAGCTAGGCCAGACTAAAGCCAGGAGCTTCTTCCTGGTATCCCACATGGGTAGCAGGGGCCCAACCACCATTTCAGCCATCCTCCTCTGCTTTTCCCAGGCCATTAGCAAGGAGCCATATTTTTAAGAAATCTTTTATTGTCTTATTTTAAAAGTCATTTGTATAAACCAATAATTTTATAACTTTTAATGGGCTTATAATGTATAAAGGTGTACTTGTAAAGCAAAAATAGCATAAAGGTGAGGGAAGGGAATGAAGCTACACTGGAACAAAATTCTGTATACTATTACATTTATTAATCTGAACTGGAATGTCTTAAATTATTAACTGTGATTTCCAAGATAACCACCAGGAAAATAATTACCCATCTCCTAAAAAATTTAAAAATAAAAAGAAATGAAGAAAAGCTTAAAAGCCATAACAAGAATGGCATACTTAAAAAAAAAATCAGGGCCAGTGTTGTGGCATAGCAAGGGGGTTAAGCCACGGCCCACGACAACAGCATCCCATATGGGCAACTTGTTCAAGTACTTGCTGCTCCACTTCTGATCCAGTTCTCTGTTAATGCCCCTGAGAAACTAGCAGAAGATGGCCTAAGTACCTGTGTCCCTGACACCCAAGTGGGAGGCCTTTATGAAGCTACTGGTTCCTGGCCACAGGCCACTGAGTCCATTTGGGGAATGAATCAGAGGATGGAAGATATGTATGTATGTAACTATCTATGTATGTCTCCTTCCCTTTCTTTCTCTAACTCATCTTTCAAATAAAATATCTTTTTTTTAAAGATTAACACAAAATAAGGCAGGAATGGAGCAAAAAAAAAAAAGATCAAAGATATATGGAAAACAAATGACATAATAGACTTCAATATTACCTTCTTGGGGCCAGCACTGTGGCAAAGCCTGAAGTGCTGGCATCCCAATATGGGCGCTGGGTTTGAGTCCCAGCTGCTCCTCTTCCGATCCAGCTCTCTACTATGGCCTTGGATAACCGAAGATGGCCCCAGTTCTTGGGCCCCTGCACCCATGTGGATACTGGAAGAAGCTCCTGGCTTCGGATCAGCACAGCTCTGGCCGTTGCAGCCATCTAGGAAATGAATCAGCGGATGGAGAACCTCTCTCTCTACCTCTCTCTGTTAACTCTTTCAAATAAATGAAATAAATTTTTTTAAAAATTTTCTTATCAATAATTATCTTAAAATCAAATCAAAAACTCTAATCAAAAGGCAGAGCTTTACAGAATGGATTGAAAAAAATTAACATGACTCAACTGCATGCTGTTACAAGAAATTCATACTGGATTCAAGCAAATAAACTGCAAACCAAAGGATGGGAAAAGATGAATCACACAAACAATAATATAGCTGTTTTTGGTTACTATCAGATAAAACAATTGTAAATATTAAACAAAGTTATAAGAAAAAAGATAATTGTATGATTGAAGGATCAATTCAGAAGGTGAGCAATTATAAATATAAATGCAACTAATAAGAAGCCCCAAAGCACATGAAACTGTGTTGACAAATTGACAAAACTAAGAGAACTAGGCAATTTAATAACAGGTGAATATATTTTCAAGGAGTAGAACTAGTAGACAAAAAAACAACTAAGACTTAGTTAGAAGACCTGAGTATTACTCCCAACCAAGATACCCTAGCAAACATCTATGGCACACTCTACCCAATAACAAAACATTCTTTTTTCTCCCCTAGAAGCCTTTTATTTAAAGTATACAAACTTCATGTATTTCATATACACAAATTTAGGAACATAGTGATTCTTCCCACTCACACAACAAAACATTTTTATGCCACCAACTAGACCATAAAAAAAGTATAAATTTGTAAAGATTGAAATTTTACAAAGTATGTTTACCAAACTAAAATATAAATTAGAAATAAAAAAAACTAAGGAAACTTGGGAAATTTATAAGCTTCTGGAAAGTAGTCAGTGTATGCTTCACTAAGGGTCAAAGGATTATAAGGAAATACTATTGGCCGGCGCCGCGGCCCACTAGGCTAATCCTCCACCTTGCGGCGCCGGCACACCGGGTTCTAGTCCGGTTGGGGCGCCGGATTCTGTCCTGGTTGCCCCTCTTCCAGGCCAGCTCTCTGCTGTGGCCAGGGAAGTGCAGTGGAGGATGGCCCAAGTCCTTGGGCCCTGCGCCCCACGGGAGACCAGGAGAAGTACCTGGCTCCTGCCATCGGATCAGCGTGGTGTGCTGGCCGCAGCACGCTGGCCGCGGCGGCCATTGGAGGGTGAACCAACAGCAAAAGGAAGACCTTTCTCTCTGTCTCTCTCATTGTCCACTCTGCCTGTCAGAAAAAAAAAAAATACTATGAACACTTTTGCCAACAAACTCAATAACTAAGATCAGATAAATTCCCAGGAAGCCACAAATGACCAAGATTGATTCAAGAAGGAACAGAAAATCTGAACATATCTATTTATCTATTATAAGTACAAAGACTGAATGAGAAATTAAGCATCTTTCCAGCAAGAAAAGCCCAGACAAAAATGGCTTCACTGATGAATTTAAAAAACAAAGATTTTTATTTATATATTTGAAAGGTAGAGTTACAGACAGAGAAAGAGACAGACAAAGAGAAGATTTGCCATCAGCTTCACTCCCCAAATGGCTGCAACAGCTGGAACTGGGCCGATCCAAAGCCAGGATCTTTTTCTGGGTTTCCCATGTGGATGCACAGCCCAAGCATTTGGGCTATGTTAAGCTTGTTTCCCAGGGCATCAGCAAGGAGCTGGATCAGAAGAGGAGCAGCCAAGACTCAAACCGGGGCCCGTATGGGAGGTGTCACAGGTGGAGGCTTAGCCTACTGCACCACAGTGCCAGTCCCATGAATTTTTTAATTTATTTGACAGGTAGAAATAAAGACAGTGAGAGAGAGAGAGACAGAGAGAAAGGTCTTCCTTCCATTGGTTCACTTCCCAAATGGCTGCTACTGCCGGCGCTATGCCAATCCGAAGCCAGGAGCTTCTTCCTGGTCTCCTATGCGGGTGCAGGAGGCCAAGCACCTGGGCTCATCCACTGCCCTCCCAGGCCACAGCAGAGTGCTGGACTGGAAGAGGAGCAACCGGGACTAGAACTGGGTGCCCATATGGGGTACCAGTGCCGCAGGCAGAGGATTAACCAAGTGAGCCACGGCGCCGGCCCCGAATTTTTTTTAAGATTTATTTATTTATTTTAAAGCCAGAGTTAGAGAGACAGAGAGATAGAGAGGCAGAGAGAGACAGATAGATATTGATCTTCCATGTGCCAGTTCACTCCCCAGATGGCCACAACAGCCAGAATTGGGCCAGGCCAAAGCCAGGAGCCAGGAGCTTCTTCCAGGTCTCCCACGTGGGTTTAGGGGCCTAAACAATTGGGCCATCCTCTGCTGCTTTCCCAGGCACATTAGTAGGGAGCTGGATCAGAAGTGGAGCAGCCATGACTTGAACCTGCCCATGCAGGATGTCAGCACTGCAGGTCAAGGCTGAACCACAGCATTGGCCCCCTCAATGGTAAATTTTATAAAATCTTTAAAGAAGAACAAGTACTAATACTTCACAAATTTGTCTACGTAAAAGCAAATGCAATGATTCTCAACTCATCCTTGGAGGCATAACACCCTGATACCAATACCAGACAAACATTACAAGAAAAGATAGCTAAAAATGTGTATTCTCTGCAAATGCTGGTAACATAAGGGAAAACGCATGGGTGTTCATTCATTCTCACCTCTTCCACTCAACGTAGCACTGGAAGTTCTGCCCATTCAAGAAATAAAAGACATACAGTCTGTAAAGTAAGTAAAATTATTTGTAGATGACATAGTACAATATGGAGAAAATCCCAAGGAATTCACAGAAAATACTAAAGTAAAAGGTCACGAGATAGAACATAAGACCAATACACCGAAAACTGGTTTCTATATGTGAACAATAAACAATCTGGAAATAAAACTAAAAAAAACGCAATTGCATACACAGTAACAATGAAAAGAGTAAAGTACTTACAGATAAATTTAACGTAAGAACCACCCTCTGAAAACTACCCAGGTTTGTAGAAGGAAATAAAAGACCTTTAAAAATGGTGAAACATTCAATGTCCATGGGTTAGAAGACTTATTGTTAGGACAGCAGTTCTTCCCAAATTGACCTATGGATCCAAAACAATCCCTGTGAAAATTCTTCAGAGGTTTTTTCATAGAAATTGACAAGCATGTCCTTAAATTTATGTGGAAACACAAAAATATTCTGGAAACCCAAAACAATTTTGAAAGAACAATTGTGGAAGACTTTCACTTTCCAGTTTAATAACTTACATAAAGTTAGAGGGATCAAAGTAGTACTGGCAGAAAGTACAGGCATAATCAATGGAACGTAATTGAGAATCCAGAAATAAATCCTTATATTTATAGCCCATCGATTTTTAACAAATACACCAAGGCAATTCACTACAGAAAGACTAGTCTAGTCAACAAATAAAATTGGAACTATTACAGATCCTCATGCAAAACCATGATCTTTGACTTCCTCCCTCCGCACACCACACACAAAAGTTAACTCAAAATGGACCACAGACTTAAGGATCTTGAAGATCTTGCTTAGGGAAATATTTCTTAGATATACCAAAAGTACAATCCACACACACACACAAAAAAAAAACTAATAAACTCAAGTTCATCAAAACTCACGAATTTTCCACTTCAAAAACAACAGTAAGCAAATAAAAAGACAGGAATAGACTGAAAGACAATGAACCTGCTTGTAGAATTTATAGAAAACCCTTACAACTCATTAAGAAAAGTGGCCAAATCACAGAATGGGGGAAAAAGATATCTCACCAAAAAGGTACAAAAAAATCAATTCAACATCATTCCTTACTGGGAAAATTCAAATTAAAATCACAATGAGATATGTTGCATTGGATTCATTTCTGAGAGGAGGAGCATGGTGGGGGCAAGAGGCACGGAGTTACCACACAGAACCTGAGAGTCCGGTGAAAGCAGGCCTGAGGCGAGCAGCCTGCAGACTCGTTTATTTCAGTTGCTACAGCAGCTTATATAGCCAAGGCAGCCAATCAGGTCAAGGGGCAGTCTATGCCCTAACCAATCACACCCTGTTACCAGGCAGTTTCCGAAGCCATCCAATTACAGCCTGTTGCCATGCAGGCTCCGTTGTCATGTTGTTTCCGAAGCCATCCAATCACAGCCTGTTGCCAGGCAGTTTCTGTTGCCAGTGGCCTTCTTGGCATGGCCTTCTCATTCCACCACATTTCCCCCTTTTTGTTTATTTTTGAGCAACGGGAGGCATGATTCTTGGCCATACCATTGTTGACCCCGTTTCCATGTAGTCTCTGTACGCAACTGTGCCTGTCTTGGGTTGTCCCCCAGGGGCTCTTACCCGTCATTGACTAACCAGCGCTCAAAACGGAGACCACAGGAGTGCTTTGTGCTCAAATGGGGGTAGGAATGAGGAATAATGGTAATCAGGAATGGAACGACCTCACACAGGCTGTGGCCGTTTGAGTGGCTGACTAGAGCCAGTGCGTACAAAGCAGTAATGGATGTGGCTATGGGCAGTTTCTCAGGATAGGATGATAGGGCAGGTGTGTCTGCTAACAAGGCGGGCTCTCAGTCTTGTTCAGCTGGTTCTGGTTAGCTGTCAGATGCAGGCTTGATGTTTCTGGTGGTACCCAAATGGGCTGTCCCACATTCTCTGGAAAGACAAAAGCAACTTTCCACTTATCAAAGTGACTGAAAAAAAAAATAAGGCAGACAATACCAAATGTTTAAGATGTAGAAAAATGGAACCCTCATATAATGCTGATGGAAATGTAATAGGAATGTGTACCCAGTTTGTCAGTGTCTCACAAACACAAAACGACCACACATTTCAGCAATTCCACTTCTAGAGAGAAGTAAAAACATATTCACACAAACATTTACACATAAATGTTCAAAGTAGCATTATTCATAGTAGGCCAAACCCCAGGAAAAAAACTAAATATGCAACAGCTGATAAATGGACAAAATGTGTTCTACCATATGGTAGAATACCATTCAGTAATAAAAAGGTAGACAGGCAGGTATTTTACATAACAGTTAAGAAACCAATTGAGATGTCCATACCCAAACCTGGAGTGCCTGGGTTTGAGCCCTGGCTCTGCTTCCAATCCCAGCTTCCTGCCAATGCAGAACCTGGGAGGCAGCAGTGCCACCTACATAGGAGAACTTGACTACGCCAGATTGAAGCCAGGAGCTTCATCTAGATCTCCCACGTGAATCTCAAGTAGAGTAACAGGGACTTGACCCTGCACCCATGTAGGGTGTCAGCACTGAAGTTGAACCTGCACCCATGTAGGGTGTTGGCACTGCAGACATCTATCTATATATGACCATAATGAAAACTTCAAAATAATGAAGTCAGGTCAACAGGTCTCAAAACTGCACATAAGTGTGTCCCAAATGGACACATTTGGATAATCTGAATATCAATAAAAACTAATTACTATCATAAACACCCCAAATATATAAACTATCACAAATCATCAATGGCATTAAATTTTTAAAACATCAAAAGTGACCAGAATTTGCTAAGGAATTACAGTACATTAAAGGTGGCTGAGAATTCTTTCCAAGTCTTCAATTCCAGGCTGGTTTTGTTGACTTATCTGACCAAGAGAACACAAAGGAAGTAAGATTCTGAGACTTCAAGGCTACAAAGGACTAGGTTCTGAAGCTTAACACATGGGTCTTAGAAATTCTCTTAAAGAACTTTGGGCTGCCACAGAAGAAGTCTGACTACTCCAGGACCACCATGACAGAGAGGACCTGTATTGGCTCTCTGACTGACAGTTTCCACTCAGTCCACTCTTCTAACCATGCCCACTATGGTATCACATATGGGAGTACATCTGTTTCACGCTGTCCATACTAGCCCATCCACTAGCTAATTACCTTCTGCCACACAGAACAGAATTGCCCACTCAAGTACTCCAAATTTCCTGATCTATCAAATCATGATGTGTAATCAAACAGTTGTTTTATGCCCCTTGAGTTTTGAGGCAATTTGTTATGCTGCTGCAGACAATGAAGCCGGCAGCAGTTCATTACTCTGAAAAGAGATAAAGGAGAAAAAATATCAAGCATTGATTCTGCGTTTTTGATGCAACTATTATAGTGTAACTATGTGTGAGAGAGATAAATTCTGTAAGGGAGAATTCTTGCTAATAAAAGCATAAAGAATGAAGTAATTCAAAATGCACTGCATCATAGCTCCTAAAGAAAGCACAGTTGTGAGAACATTCATCAGTGGATGTTACAACCTTATGTGGGAAGTATAGAGCAGAGAGATCGGATCCATCCCACCTAAACAAACACACACACAGTTACCGAGTTATGCAAATAAAAAGGGAGGGCTCCATATAATAAGGCAAACTTAAGAGTCCTAATAAGCAAAAACAATCAAATACAATGTGGAGGCCTTGTTTAAAACCTGATCAAAAAAAAAAAAAAAACTGTAAAAAGTTGTCTTTCGAGAAAAGCGGAGAAATCTGAACATGGATGGAAAATTAGATGACATTAAAGGATTACTGTTATCTAGGCATGATAATGGAAGAGTACCTATACTTAAAATAATAAGTACTTTTCAGTTAGAGACATATACTGAAACAATTATAGCTAAAATGGCACAATTTCTCTGGTTTTGCTTTAATTTCCACAGGAAAACAAGATAAAACTATCCCATCAAATACCTGGAAAACTAACATGATCAACAAAATGATAGGTACATACAGTTCATCATTCTAGTCTCTTTACATTATAATGTTTGAAAATGTGTGATATGAGAAATGTTTTAACTGTTTAGTTATTGATTGGAACTGAATTTATGGATTAATGTGGGGACACTGACCACCTTTTTAATAAACATACCTTCCATTACAAATGTGGTAGACTGATATATTTGTTTTCTCTTGTCTCTGTAAAAGCCTTGTATGTTTGTTAAATTTAAGCTTAGGCCACATATTTTGCTTTCATAATGATATGATAAGTATAATTTTTAAATAGCTTCATTGTTAATAGGACCCCTACTTGTAAATGTACTTTTTAATTTTTAACTCATTTTGTGTTTACAAATATTTCTTTGTGGGAAGAAATCACACAACAGAAAAACTAAACTGAAAAAACAAAAACATACTCTCACTTCTGAATTTACTTTTACATAAAATTTCCAAGTACAATCTGATCTAAAATACAAGGCATAATTTTACTTCTAGCATCGGTAGAAAGAACTGCTCACATTCAAGGTACATTCCTAGTCCTGTACAATGCAACAGAGGTCATGTGTAGCTGATAAGGAGGAGGAGGAGAATGATAAGAAAAAAGGTCACTTTTAAGAGTTAACTTCTATAGAGTCTATTATTTCCCTACCCAACCCAAGATAAATTTTACAAGAAATAAACAGCAGAAAACATGACACCATTTTACAACTTTCCTTCTAGTTCTTTCCCTCCTCAGTTTGATATTAAGCTTGATTCTGTGTCCAATGTGTTTTTTACTCCAGTCTAAATTTTCCTGATACAAAAGGTTTAAGAATTGTCCAAGGGGCCGGTGCTGTGGCACAGCGGGTTACAAACCCCAGCCTCAACACCAACAACCTCAATGGGTGCCGGTTCAAGTCCTGCCTGCTCCACTTCTGATACACCTCCCTGCTAATGTGCCTAGGAAAGCAGCAGAGGATGGCCCAAGTCCTTGGGCCCCTGCACCCACATGGGAAACCCAGAAGAAGCTCCTAGCTCCTGGCTTTGGATCAGCTCAGCTCCAGCCATTGTTGGCCATATGGGGAGTGAAACAGCAGATAGAAGACCTTTTTCTATATCTACGTCTCTCTGTAACTCTTTCCAATAAATAATAATTGTTTAAAAACATTCAGGTATTAAAAGAAAAAAAATTCCTCAAGGAGCTATGGTAGCTAACCTATACTTAGAGAACTCCAAAATTCGAAAACAGCCACAGCAGACACTGGCTCTGTGGAGGGGTGACATTTTCTGGTGGGTGTTTTAAAATTAACTTGTTTGCATCCATTATTTATCTTTCACTTGTCATAAAATGTATTGATTTCATATAACTTCCACAATAAAAAACCCCAAACTGGATGGTTTAAAACAGAAGGTACTCTTTATTCTTTCATGGTTCTGATGGCCAGAAGTTTAAGATCAAGTTATCAGCAGGTTGGGCCTGGTGCTCTGGCTTAATGAGTTAAGTTGCACTTAAAATGTTGGCATTCCTGGCTGCTCCACTTCTGATCCAGTGCCATGCTAATGTGCCCAGAAAAGCAGTGAAAGATGGCAAAAGTGGTTGAGCCCCTGCCTTCCACATTTAAGACCTGAATAAAGCTTCTGGCTTTTATCTGGCCCAGTCCTGGCCATTGCAGTCATTTGGGGAATGAGCCAGCAGACGGAAGATCTCAAACTCTGCCTTTCAAGTAAACAAATAAATCTAAAAAAAAAAAAAAAAGAAAAGAAAAGAAAAGAAAAAGAAACGCCAGCAGGGTTGATTCACCCTCAGGGAAATCTTTTCTGTGCCTCTCTCCTAGCTTCTGCTGGGTATTGATATTGGTGTTCCTTGACTTGCGGTGGCATAACCCTAATCTCTGCTTTCATCGTCACATAGATCCTCCCTTTGTGGCCTTGTATCTACATTCTCCAGCCAGTAGATTAGCCCTAACCCTGTATGGTCTCATCTTTACTGTAAACATCCTATTTCCAAATAAAGTCACAGATCCCAGGTGGATATGAATTCTGGGCAGACACTATTCAAACCAGTTCAGGAGAGATGTTTCCAAATAAAGTTCAACAGTTCACGGAAAGCACAGTCCTTATCAACTGGCTTGGAAAAGTCAATCGGTGAAGTCACTCTCAGTGGTAAGCATTTAGAAGGCTGATGAGCAAATCTAAACAGCGGTATACTATGTATACACAACTCACACACAAACGCTCATATTTGACTCTCACTGCATAAACATGGTTCTCTACAACCTTGCTATTCAAAGCGGTGTCTGTAGGGCAAGCTGTTACAGAGAGCAGACCAGTACCCTCAGGCATGAAGCTGAAGTACAGCCCACAGGTAAAATTTCATCTCACATTGTGTCCTAAGAACAAAAGAATCCGAGCAGCCTCTTCAATATTTTCCTTAAAAATCTCCTCTGCTAAATATTCAAATTAATTACTTGCAAGTTCTGCTGTATGTGAGACTGTGGGACACAATTCAGCTAAGTTTTCTGCCACTATGTAACAAAAATCTGTTCTCCAGTAACAAGCTCCTCAATTAGTTTTGAACTTTCACACCAGAGCATTTAATATCCATGTTTCTACCAAGAATGTATTCAAGGAAACCTTGAGTTCTCTTTTTTCAATCATGCCCTTCACAATTATTCAAGCTTCTACCTAGTGGCCATTTTGAAAGCTATTTCTGTATTTTCAGGTAATTGGTATAGCAGCGCCCCATTTCCAGGTACCAAGATCAACATTACTTTCTACTGATGCTGTAAGAAACTACTATGAACTTATGGCTTATAACAATAAGAAGTATTCTTTTGGTACTGAAATGCAAAAATCCAAAATTCAAGTGTAAAGGAGGTATAGGGGTGGCATCAGAAGACTGGCAGTCGCTGCAGGCCTTGCTCAGGGCCTCTCACCATCACCAAAGCCATAGGGACACACAGCATTTTGGACTCCGTTTCCTCTACTTCTGACACATGACCTTTTACCCTTAAGCAAATCTCTCCCCATCAGGGCCGGTGCTGTGGTGCAGTAGGTTAATCTTCTGCCTGCGGCACTGGCATCCATATGGGTGCCAGTTCTAGTCTCAGCTGCTCCTCTTGCAATCCAGCTCTCTGCTATGGCCTAGGAAAGCACTAGAAGATGGCCCAAGTCCTTGGGCCCCTGCACCCACATGGGAGACCCGAAGAAGCTCTTGGTTTCAGATAGGCACAGTTCTGTAGTTACGGCCATTTGGGAGCGAACCAGTGGAAGGAAGACCTTTTTGTTACTTCCTCTCACTTTAACTCTACCTCTCAAATAAATAAAATCTTTAAAAAAAAATTTTTCCCCCATAAAGATGCTTTGATTGCATTTAGAGTCTCCCAAGATAGCCCTCCTTACAGGATCCTTGATTTAATCACTGCTGTGGTATCTTTTACCATTCCAGGAAGGATCTGGACATCACTGGAGGTCACTGTTCTGTCTTCCACACTCCCCTAAAATGTTATCTCCCCTCAACACTTTACCTCTGCCCTCATTATACCTAGCACCATTTTTTAAAAAATTATTTCTCAAGATCCACTGATTTTGAAAGGCAGAATTACTGGGGGACAGGGAGGAGAGAGAAAGAGACATCTGCTATGCACTGGCTCACTCCCCAAAGGACCACATCACCTGGGGGCTGGGTCAAACAGAAGGCAAGAGCCTGGAATTCCATCAAGGTCCCCAGTACTTGGTCCATGGTCCACTAGCAGGGAGCTGGGTTGGAAACAGAGCTGCCAGGATTGCAACTGGCACTCATATGAGACGTCAGCATCACAGGCAGTGGCTTAACCCTCCAAGCCACACACTGGCCCCAGCTGCTTCCACTTTAGAAGGTCACATCTTCTGATGAGCGTTCCCAAACATCCCTGTACGCGGCTGACTGCATCAGTGACTGTCCGTCCCAGGCAGGTGTCACAGCATTCACATAGTTTATTTACTCATTTGTTTTACTTGTTGACTGTCTGCTTTCCCACTGGAAAATAAAACTCCATGTGGGGAATTCACCTTTATTACTTCTGTATTCTAGCACCAAGCATGTCGCCTGGAACAGAGTAGGTATGCAATAAACACATGCTGAATGATACATGATAGAAATTCTCCTAGTAAGGAATCTCAGTTTCAAACTGCATTTCATTTTACTGCATGTTATATATTATATAAAATTCTTTTACTGTTTTTCAAAAATTTCATGAAGCAGTCTTCAATATCTCATCTCCAAGGAAGTCTAAAACAGTTCCTAGTTTTACACTATGAAGCTCACAGAATACACACTACATAACTATCACTTGGGTGTGGGGTGCCTTATTGTATCACGTTTAACATTGAGGAAATCAAATAACTTCTCTGAATGCAGTTTGATAAAAATTATTTTTCGTCAACCACACAGCATTTGAGAAATAAGACTCCACAGACATGGTTTATACCACAGAGGTGGTGAGTTTGATTCAGTCACAGGACCTTATGTACACATACCCACACACACATCCCAGCATTTATAATTAGAAGATAATTAAACCAATTTTGTCCTTAGCTAATAGCTGAAACAACTTACGATCAGAGACGCTACCCTGCTCACAGTCATAAATGCGATACAAGTTACAAAGCCAGAATTTAGAATTCCACTCCACAGATTCTCAGAGCTCCTCAAGAGAAATGTGGAATAAATCTGGGATGGTGTGTAGCTGTATTAAAATAATGGCTGACAGCAATCAGAGAACTAAACAACTTGGGTTGGAATCCAGTATTCTCAGTAAACAGGCTCATTACATAATGTAGCATATTTTTCCTCATCTGTGAAATAAGAATTCCAATCTGAGCTATTTAATATGGTTGTTGTGAAGATTAAGTGAATCCTAATATGGCACTGACATGCAGTAAAAATGTCATGAATTTTACCAAGTATTTCATAAAACAAAATACTCTTTTTTACTGTGGTGAATTACACATCAATTAGCCATCACAACCAATTTTCAGGGATTCTAAGTGTGTGTGTGTGTGTGTGTGTGTGTATATATATATATATATTATATATTATATGACCATCACCACTACTAATCATCAGAACTTTTAAGCAATATTCTTTAACAAACATAAAAAGGAAATGGAAACCAACATTTATCTTCAAAAAACGGAGTTCTGGGGGCCAGTGCTGTGGCACAGCAGGTAAAGCTGTCACCTGCAGTGCTGGAATCCATGTGGGTGCCAGTTCGAGTCCCAGCTGCTCCACTTCCGATCCAGCTCTCTGCTATGGTCTGGGAAAGCAGTAGAGGATGGCCTGGGTCCTTGGGCCCCTGTACCTGCATGGGAGACTTGGAGGAAGATCCTGGCTCCTGGCTTCAGATCAGCACAGCTCCAACCATTGCAGCCAATTGGGGAGTGAACCAGCAGATGGAAGACCTCTGTCTCTCTGCCTCTCCTTCTCTCTGTAACACTGATTTTCAAATAAATAAATCTTAAAAAAAAATAAATGGAGACCTGGTATAGCAGTAAAAACTCCACTGTGATCAGCAAATGCAGTTGTTAATGCTGTTGGATTATGTTATGATATAGATGGAAGATAGTTGTAGCACAAGAATGAGATCAGTTCTAAGGCCAGTGGCCAAAAAGACAAGGCTTCAAAAGTGAAACATCACCAAGCAGAACCTCATGGGAGATGGAAGATGACAGCCCACTTCTGGATCACACGTGGACTTTGAGGAGAAGGAGGACCCTCCATCCACGAGCAACCTGTGGAATGTGGATAGGATTGTTAATGGTGGTCTCTACCTTGTGGAGGTAAAAGGAGAGCTAGAAAAAACCTCAGTAGATGACCACTAATGCAGGGCCACACATACGCATGTACACTACACAAAGGTGACCACACTGAGGTCATGTGTGTGGGTGGAATTATACCTCAGTGCCCTGCACCCAGGCTTGGAACAGAAGCAGCGTGGAAAGGGAGGTTTGTGCCCAGAGGGACACTCACTCAACTAGGGAACCTTTTCTGAAATGCAAAAGGAAGTAGCTCCCTGCAGCTCCCTGCTAAAGCCCCTGGAAGATGGCCCTAGTACCTGAACCCCTGCCACCTTTGCGGGAGACCCAAAAGAAGCTACTGGCTTCAGCCTCCAATCCCCAGCCATTGTGACCACATGGAGAATGAACCAGTGGATGGAAGGCATCTCCCTCTCCCTTTCCCTCCCCCCTCTCCCCCACTCTCTCCCTCTGCCTTTCAATTAAATAAAATTTTAAAGAAAAAAAAAAGAAGAAGAAGAAGGTCCTAACATGCAAATAGTCCCAACTTAGCCATGACGAATGTGTGATATCTCTAAGGCCAGAATGCCCATACCCAGGAAGCACAGCACAGTCTGGGTTTTCCTCCCATCATTCCTCTGTGGTATTAAGTCAAGATGTCTTTAACCATGACTTTCAGGACATTTTGCTCATTCTTAAGCCAAAGCATTGAAGGGGGATCACCATCCATTCT